>NC_057407.1:49438296-49738296 GCF_019320065.1 Cervus canadensis
TTCAAAGACATGGACAACTTCATCTAAGAACGCGGGGAGAAACTAGAAATTTCAATTTTTGGTGAGCAGCGTATTTGTTCAGCCTCGCAAAGTCTACTTTTCTTCCTGACTGATCCCATTTCCAGACAGAATCATCACATGTCCAGATGCAATTGCCTAAATTGAATACGTGTGACTCACAGCCCTGTTTACATAGTATTCTTTCAGCTCCAGAGACCGAGCTAGTGATTTTGTCATCATCACAGGGACTCAACCAGCCCCCGTCAAACATCCAGGACTCATTTGTTCTCATTAAGAAATAAAATGACTGACCACCTGTGCCCCTGACACACGTGACTAGGGAAAAGGTGTAAAATGGCTGAGACTTGGGAGAAATGGCTCAGAGGCTTTCAAAAATAATGGTTTCTGAGCCTTATGAACCTGAACTGTTTCTTTTGTACTTCTTTATCTGGAAGTTATTCTATACCCACATCACAGTAGTTTCCACACAGCCCAGTTCAGATCCACCACTACCCTGGTCAAAAGTCCTGTCTAGCATTTTTGACTGTCAAGAAGTGATTGTCCAGAAGATGGCATTTGAACTGGCTGCGGTGGTGTGGGTAGGTGTTCTGTAGGGCGGGGCCATGATGCAAATGATCTAGGGGAGAATACAGGAGTGTGAGCAAAGAGAGGAGGCAGAAGGAATTTGGGGAATAGCAGATAACTACATTGTTGAAATATACTTTCTCGGGTCAAAATAATGCTGCGGTGCTAACAAATTTATCTTTCGAGGTCCTTAAATTAGATCACATTAGATACGGATAGATGATAGATAAGATAGATGGAAGAAATAGATTTAAAGAGAAACTGGGGAATAGAGAGGGAAGACAGAGGAAAGGAGAAAGAGAGACAGAGACAGACAGAAGGTGGGGGAGAGAGAAAATAAGAGTAAAAAATTTAAGAAGAGGACTGTACACAAGGAAATCCAAGATCATGAAAAACGTCTGTGATTTCATGGACACTCACTGCTTTGCCTTTTAATCTGACTTCTACAAGTGAGGCAGGTATTTATGGTTATTGGAAACTTTGGTTCATATTGCAAAGTACAAAATTCTCTGAATTATTTTCTTTTACTTTTCTAGCCTAGCCTTTATATCACTGATGCAGAGGTTAAAAAGAATGGGAAAAATTTTGAACTCAAAGCAAAAAATTATCTGTTGCATATGAATTTCAGTCCAGTATTAGGGTCTCTCTGCCCAAGTTCTGTCCAACACTTGCCCGGGATTCCTCTGACCCCACTCATCTCGTTTTGTCCCCAGTTGCCCATCATCACCTACACATTCAAATCTTCACTTCATCAATCCATGCTTGAATTCATTCAACTTCGTCTCTCAAAACTCTCCCCCAACTAGCTGAACAGTGACCACAGTGGACTCCTTGGAGTTGCTGAAACAAAGCAACCTGGACCTGATTCAGAGCCCTTCAGACCTCAGTTTCTTCACTGCATTTCTATTTCCTTGAACTCGACAGGACTTGCTCTTTCTCTTAATGCAGTTCTCTTAAATGACCTCTCCTAGGGAGACCTGCCCTAATCACACTGGCAAAACAAGCCCCCTGACCCCAGTCCCTAACATAAATCACTATTAGATGCCTCCACTATTTTCTTTTAGTTTATTGTTAATTGGAGGATAATTCCTTTACACTATTGTGGTGGTTTTCTGCCATGTGTTAGTCACTCAGTCGTGTCTGACTCTTTGTAACCCTATGGACTGTAGCCTGCCAGGCTCCTCTGTCCATGGAATTCTCCAGGCAAGAATACTGGAGTGGGTAGCCATTCCCTTCTCTAGGGAATCGTCCCAACCCAGGGATTGAACATGAGTCTCATTGTCACCCTGATTATTTAACTTACATACAGACTACACCATGCAAAATACTGGGCTGGATGAATCACAAGCTGGAATCAAGATTGCCAGGAGAAATACCAAGAACCTCAGATATGCAAATAATATCACTCTAATGGCAGAAAGTCAAGAGGAACTAAAGAGCCTCTTGATGAAGGTGAAAGAGGAAAGTGAAAAAGATGTCTTAAAACTCAGCCTTCAAAAAACTAAGATCATGGCATCTGGTTCCATCACTTCATGGCAGACAGATGAGGAAAGAGTGGAAAAAAGTAATAGATTTTATTTACTTGGGCTCCAAAATCACTGCCAATGGTGACTGCAGCCATCAAATTAAAAGAGTCTCCTTGGAAGAAAAGCTATGACAAACCTAGGCAGAGATATTACTTTGCCAACAAAAGTGTGTATAGTCCAAAGTATGGTTTTTCCATTAGTCACATATGGATGTGAGAGTTGGACTATAAAGAAAGCTGAGTGCCAAAGAACTGATACTTTTGAATTGTGGTGCTGGAGAATACACTTTATTGAGAGTCCCTAGGACTGGAAGGAGATCAAACTAGTCAATCCTAAAGAAAACCAACCCTGAATATTCACTGGAAGGACTGATGCTGAAGCTCCAATACTTTGGCCACCTGATGCGAAGTGCCAACTCGTGGGAAAAGACCTTGATGCTGGGAAAGATTGAGAGCAGAAGAGGGTGACACAGGATGAGACAGTTGGATGGAACCACTGATTCAATGGACATGAGTTTGAACAAACGCCGGGAGATAGTGAAGAACAGGGAAGGCTGGTGTGCTGCAGTCCACGAGGTCGCAAAGAGCTGGACATGACTTAGCAACTGAAAAACACCAACTCCCACATTGCAGGCAACTTCTTTTCTGCCTGAGCCACTAGGGAAGCCCAGAGCGTCGCAGGTTTCTGCCATACATCAACATGCATCAGCCATAGGTATACATATGATCCGTCTCTCCTGAACCTCCCTCCCGCCACCCCTCCTTCCATCCCACTCCTCTAGGTTGTCACAGAGCACTGGGTTTGAGCTCTCTGCCTTACAGCTAATTCCCGCTGGCTCTCTAGTTTACGTATGGTAATATGTGCGGGTCCATGCTACTCTCTCAGTTCATCCCACCCTCTCCGTCTTGCTGTGTGTTCGCAAGTCTGTTCTGTGAATCTGCGTGTCTATTCCTGCCCTGCAGATAGGCTCATAAGTATCATCTTTCTAGATACTATTAATCTATGCATTAATATCGGTATTTGTTTTTCTCTGACTTATTTCACTCTGTAGCATCTTTTCATGTGTTTATTAGCTATCTGACTAATGACTTCTTTGGAGAAGTGTCTGCTGAGGTCTTCTGCCCATATTTTTGATTGGGTTGTTTATTTTTCTGATATTGAGTTGCATGAGCTGCTTGTATATTTTGGAGATAAGTGCTCTGTTCGTTGTTTCATTTGCTATTATTTTCTCCCATTCAAAGGGTTGTCTTTTCACCTTATTTATAGTTTCCTTTGCTGTGCAAAAAGCTTTTAAGTTTAATTAGGTCCCATTTGTTTATTTTTGTTTTTTATTTCCATTACTCTAGGAGGTGGGTCATAGAGGATCTTGCTGTGATTTATGTCAAAGAGTGTTCTGCCTATGTTTTCCTTGAAGAGTTTTGGAGTTTCTGGCCTTACATTTAAGTCTTTAATCCATTTTGAGTTTATTTTTATGTATAGTGTTAGGAAGTGTTCTAATTTCATTCTTTTACCCATAAGTGTCGAGTTTTCCCAGCACCACTTAGTGAAGAGATAATCTTTTCTCCACTGTATGTTTTTGCTCCCTTTGCTCCCACAAAAATAAGGCGCCCATAGGTGCATGGGTTTATCTCTGGGCTTTCTATCCCTCCACTATTTTAGATGATCTCATTTATTCTGTTGTCTGCATGCTGCCTATTTTGTAGATAATGATAACTGATTGTAAAGTTTTATGGAAAGGCGCAAAACCTTGACAGAGCATCAAAACACTGAAGAGAAGCAAAGATGGAAGAGTGGCCACTGATATGGAGGCTTCCTATAAGGCTGCAGTAATCAGAACAGCATGGTATTATTGCTAGAACAGAGTCATAGACCAGTGGAACCAAATCCCATGCCTGGAAACCGACTCACACAAGTATGGTCGACTGCAGAAGCTCTGCTTCCAAGGAGGTGGAGCACAGCTGAGCATAGTAACTTCTGGAAAGAGCACGGAAACAGCAAAAAGGAGAGACTAGCTTTACTGTGGATAAACCTGACACATACTCAGCCAGGTCCTAAAGGTCAACACCATGGAATTAAGTCATGTTGATTGATGTGCACTTGCTGATTTGATGAAATTGACACTTTACCTTGTGACCTTGTCCCAAAACTCAAAACCCCAGTCTAATTATGAGGAAGACATCAGAAAAGTCTCACTGGAAGCATATTCCTCAAAATGCCAGAGCATCAGTGTTCAAACGTGCAAAGGTCATCAAAAGCAAGACAAGACTGTTAAAACCAAGAAGAACCTCAGGAGACATGACTCCTAAATTAATATGGTACCCTTGACGGGATCCAGGAAACAGAAAATAGACAGGTGAAAACTAAGGAGATGGGAATACAGTATAAACGTCAGTGAATAAGAATGTATCAATGCTGCTTCATTAACTGTGATAAGTATGCCATAGCCATAGAGGGTATTAATCATGGAGGACACCGGGTGTGACATGTATGCAAGAACTCTGTATTATGTTTGCAATAATTTTGTCACTCTCAAACTGTTCCCCAATAAAAGTTCATTAAAAGTGGCAAACTCTACAGTGTCTTCCTTTGTGAAATTAATATGAACATAAGAATATTCAGAGCTGTAAGAAGACATCCAAAAATAAACAAAGACAGTTGAAAGCATTAGTACCACCCAGGTGATTAGGACTTTCTCACTATTGCAGTCCTTCATTCCATGCTGTGTTTCAGAACTACACAATCTAGAATGTTAGGCTGCGAATTTTCCCTTAAAGTTTTCATATATGCTCACTCTTTACTGTCTCCGCATCTTTCTGTAAGTTGCTTCTTGTACCAAGAATAGCCTTCCCCATTAACAGTGAGAAGTTAAATTCTACCAATACCTTAATGCTCAGCAAGAAGGCTGCATCATCATCCATCTACTTGCCCCTAACCCTCGCATTCAATCTTCCCAAGTAGTCATCAAGCTCCAGAATTCACAGTAGCTATAAACATTTTTCACGGTATCTTTCACACAGCCTGACTTTTTCCTCATTTTTGTCCATGTCTTATCCTGTCTCTGAAAAATATAATCTTGATTGCAGGACCCAAGGCTGATTCATCTTTCTGTTCTCTCACAGCCCCTTGCCCAAAGCAGAGAGTTGTTCAAATGGTGGGTATTCAGTAGATAATCTGCTCCATTTATAAAGGAAAAAGCACAGTTCGATCCTATTAGATTATACAGACAGTCTCAATTGTGTCTTAATTTCTAACCATACAGGATAGGTGAACCCTGAGGGATTAATTTTCCATGAGCAAGGCGATTGATGTCAAAGAGGCAAAAAATAAAAGCAACGTGGGCTTCACTTCTGACTTTGACACATGCATTTTCTTGGACCTCTGGACATCCAAGTCTCCCCTGCAAGCTTTGATGCATCACTTCACCACTAATGAAGATCTTCTTCACACTCTTCTTATTCACACTTCCAGCTTCCCCTGAAAGATCTGAACAAATGTCAGTTGCTTCCTGTTTCAGTTCATCACTCAAGATGCCTGACAGCATCCAATTTGAATGAACGCCACCAGCGCGCCCAGACCCTGTATTGCAGCTCACATCCCTTCTTGGCTCATGGCCCATGCCAACACCACTTCAATGATGTGGCTACAACAGAGTCTGTTAAATAGATGTAATCACAAGCTACCCTCCATTTAACAGTCAATCAATTCAGCTGACGTGATGTGACGTCCTTTTGCCTAGGTGTTTACATCCTTATAACTGTTCACGGCGGTCTGTAAAATTCTTAATCAGATCAGTGGCTTGTTGGAAACACATGCAAGGGTTATGTTCCTTGTTCCACCATCCAAGGTTTAAAAAAGGTATCATTATTTGTCTAAATCAAATCAGATGGAGGTCTGAGCCTGTACTTCCCTGGGTGACAAGAGATTCAAACTCAGTCTTGTTTGAGGATTCCCTTTTTCTGGGGCTGCCAAAAAGTGTTGGGTGAAATGAGGGTGTGGGGGTAGATGAGTTTAGAGATAAAGTCATTATAATTATCTCTTAAATGCTCCTTATCTGAACTCAGGAGTTGCCTCCAAGGTAAATAGCTTCCCCCTGCTGCTGCTGCTGCTTTTTTACATTGTTTGTTGAAAAAGAGTTGATTTACAGTTTTTCAGGTATATAACAAAGTAATTTAGTTACACATGGAGAAGGGGGTGACAGAGGACGAGATGATTGAATGGCATCAGTGACTCAATGGACATGAGTTTGAACAAACTCCAGGAAATAGTGAAAGACAGGGAAGCCTGGCATGCTGCAGTCCATGGGGTTGCAAAGAGTCGGACACAATTGAGTGACTGAACAATATAAATATGTGTATTCTTTTTCATTATGGTTTATTACAAGATATTAAACAGAGTTCCCTGTGGTATACAGTAGGACCTTGTTGTTTACCTGTTTTATATGTGGTGTGTCTCTTACTCTCAAATTCCAGATACAGTGATAGAATTCTCACCTGCCTCCTGCTTCTTAAATGGGCATCTTTTGGGGGTACATCTCACTGCTACTAAGTAATAGCTACATAATTTGGAGGGCTCACTGTGAAAAAGAAACTGCAGGACCTCTTATTTAAATTTATTAAGAATTTTAAGATAGAGCAGAGTTTTATTTTTTGTTAAAAAAATTTATGTATTTATTTACTTTTGGCTGCGCTGGGTCTTCAGTATTGCGTGTGGGCTTTCTCTCGTTGCAGCAAGCAGGGGGATGCTCTCTTTAGGTGCAGTGCACGGGCTCCTCATTGCGGTGGCTTCTCCAGTTGGGGAGCACGGGCTCTAGGCACTTGGGCTTCAATAGTTGCAGCTCATGGGCTTAGTTGCTCTGTGGCATGTGGGATCTTCCAAGACCAGGGATCAAACCCATGTCCCTTGCAGTGGCAGGTGGATTCTTAACCACTGGATCACCAGGGAAGTCCCAAGAGCAGAGTTTTAAAGCGAGTGCAAGTCCTTGTAAGGATGGGCTTCTTGGAGACTGCTCAGATCGTGTTTTCATGAAGCCTGCTTCGCTACCGCTGTCCTCTGTGTCAGAACTCTGGGTGGTACTTCCCTGGTGGTCCAGTGCTTTGACTGCAGGGGGCATGAGTTTGATCCTTGGTTGGGGAAGTTCCACATACCTCACAGTGTGCCCCACCTCCCCAAGAAAAAGAGAACCCTGGGTCATCCCTGGGCACCTGATCAGAGTTCCTGTGAGTCTGGCTCCCTAAGGAAATAAGTAGGTTCTTGTTGATTTCAAGGTTCACAAAACCCAGCTACTCTTTTCTAAACTTAGGCATTTTCCCTTCATTTTGGGAAATTTCCTTCCCTTCCCCCACCCCAGTTTTGTTTTGTTTTTTTTCCCTACCCCAGTTTTGCACCAGCCATCGGCCCTCCCCTTGGACAATCCAGCTGTTTGTCTTCTTGAACTTTAGGTCCTCAGAGCAAAGCCTCCTAAACTTGCCCCGGAGCACTGGAAGTGGCTGTTCTGTGACAGTGAGCCCATGGGGTCCCGTAGAGTCACCAGGAAGCTGATTAGAAATGCAGAATCTCATTGTCATATCCAGTGAAGTCAGTCAGAAACAGAAAGATAAATATCAGATGATATCACTTATATGTGGAATCTGAAATATGACACCAGTGAAGTTATTTACAAAACAGAAACAGACTCACAGACATAGGAAACAAACTTATGGTGATGGAAGGGGCAGGGGAAGGATTAATTAGGAATTTGGGTTTAGCAGATACAGACTGTTCTGTATAAAATGGGTGAACAACAAGGTCCTACTGTATAGCACAGGGAACTATATTCAACATCCTGTAATAAGCCATATAGGAAAGAATATGAAAAAGAATATATATGTATAACTGAATCACTTTCTGTATACTAGAAACGAACACAATATTGTAAATCAACTATACTTCAATTTTTAAAAATTGCATGTAGAATCTCAGATGCCAGCCAGATCTGCTGAATCAGAATAAGCATTTTTATGAGCCCAACTCTAGGGCTCAAAGCATTACTAATTCTTCTTGGATTAGGAGGGGCAAAAGATAATTTGTTCTTGTGTTCTACGCTAAGATAAACATATAAGCCAGTTATCCAGCCTAATATTGGTAGCTATAAATTAATTAACAATAGATTCAAGCCTTTGGTATAGAGCAAGAAGTTACAGAGTCTGATTCTTCCAAAGGCCAGGAAGGTAACCTAGATGCAGGAAGCTGGCTGTGGGTGAGGTGGTAGGGAGTGTTGGCGTGGGAGGCAGGTTGGGGGAAACCTTCTCTTTCTCCGCCACTAAAGTGAAGCGTCAGGGGTCCAGTGCTGTGGTTCTCCTGATGCTCCAGAGAAGGTGCGAGTTTGAACTTTACTTGAAAGCTAGCAACTAGTACAAAACCTTGAAAACATTTTAAGGGCCAAATAAAGCACATTTAAAGACATATTTAGGGTGGCAGTGTAATTGCTCATACAGAATTTTATAACAGATTTTTTTTTCTTTTTATTTACTTAACTGTGCCAGGTCTTAGTTGCAGCATGGGGGCTCTCGTTCCCTGAGTGGAGATTGAACCCAGGCCCCTGGCATTGGGAGCTCAGGGTCTTAACCAGTGAAGCACCAGAGAAGTCCTTGTAATAGCTGGTATTGCACAGGCATTTGGAAGACAGAGTGAAGCTGCCATCACTCATTGTGATCTTAAATAGATTACGTGGCATCCTTTTTCTTTGATTTTTCTCATTCATAAAATCTACATAAAATCTACAGTCTCAGATTAGAAGAAATGGTATGTGTATGCAGAGTTATGGGTTTCCTGGAGAAGCATCAGTAGATTGTTACAAAATTGTCTGCAGTTAGGCTCCTCTCTATATCTATATGCCAAATGATGCAGCTTTGCAGTTCATCTCATCAAGAGTTGAAGACGGTTTCTCCTCTTCTTTAATCTGGGCCTTGTGTTTTGTTTTGCTTAATATTGGGTTGGCCAGAGTTCAATCGGATTTTTCCATGAAGTGTTTTGGGAAAATTCAAACACAGTTTCTGGCCACCCCAATAGAATGTGGTGGAAGGGTGTCAGTTTTGAGCCTAACTTCTTCCTCTTCTGGTGTCTCTTTGCTGCCTGGAGAATAATCGGAATAACCTACTGGAGGCTGAGCCAGCACATGTAGCAGATAAAATCCATCCTAGCTAATGCCTTCTGGCCCCATCAGCCCAGCAGCTGATTAGACTGATCCATGAGCTCAGCCAAATAACTCAAAACATTGTGTCATGTTCTTTGTATTAATCTTGTTTTGGTTTTGCTGAACTTCTTGAAAGCGGGGGTTTATAATTTTTATCATGTTAGGGAAAATCTTGAGAGTTTAATTTTCGCATCTCTCAGTCCTCTTCTTCTAGGACTACTGTGTCAGGCCATCTGCATCCTACACATTTCCTATGCCCTCCTGCCCTTTCTATAATTTTTGTGCATATATGCTTTAATTTTAATATATTTTTTATCTGTCTGTGAGTTCACTAATTCTGTCTTCTGCTCAGCATATCTTTCCACCCATGTAGTAGTCTCAGTTATTAGGCTGTGGATATATTTTCCAGAATAATCACTTTTATTTTAGAGTGCCATTTGATTTGTTCCTGTGATTCCACATCTCAGTTGAAATTCTTCATCTTTTCAGCATTTAAAAACTATTTTTTTTCTAACTTCTTATGTGGCCATCGTAAACTTCCTTATGTACTTCTGTAAAGGTCAGTTTTCATTCCAATCCCAAAGAAAGGCAATGCCAAAGAATGTTCAAACTACCAAACAATTGCATTCATCTCACACACTAGCAAAGTAATACTCAAAATTCTCCAAGCGAGCCTTCAGCAGTATGTGAACCAAGAACGTCCAGATGTTCAGGCTGGATTAAGGAAAGGCAGAGGAACCAGAAATCAAATTGCCAACATCTGTTGGATCAGAGAAAAAGCAAAAGAGTTCCAGAAAAACATCTACTTCTGCTTTATTGACTATGCCAAAGCCTTTGACTGTATGGATCACAGCAAACTGTGGAAAATTCTTCAAGAGATGGGATTACCAGACCACCTTACCTGCCTCCTGAGAAATCTGTATGCAGGTCAAGAAGAAACAATTAGAACCAGATATAGAACAATGGACTGGTTCAAAATAGGAGAAGGAGTATGTCAAGGCTGTATATTGTCACCCTGCTTATATAACTTATATGCAGAGTACATCATGCGAAATGCTGGGCTGGAAGAAGCACAAGCTGTCATCAAGATTGCCGGGAAAAATATCAATAACCTCAGATATGCAGATGATACCACCCTTATTGTAGAAAGCAAAGAAGAACTAAAGAGCCTCTTGATGAAAGTGAAAGAGGTGAGTGAAAAAGTTGGCTTAAAACTCAACATTCAGAAAACAAAGATCATGGCTTCTGGTCCCATCACTTCATGGCAAATAGATGGGAAACAATGGAAACAGTGACAGACTTTATTTTTTGGGGCTCCAAAATCACTGCAGATGGTAACTGCTGCCATGAAATTGAAAGATGCTTACTCCTTGGAAGAAAAACTATGATAAACCTAGACAGCATATTAAAAAGCAGAGACATAACTTTACCAACAAAAGTCCATCCAGTCAAAGCTATGGTTTTTCCAGTAGTCATGTATGGATGTGAGAATTGGACCATAAAGAAAGCTGAGTGCCAAAGAATTGATGCTTTTGAACTGTATTGTTGGAGAAGACTCTTGAGAGTCCCTTGGACTGCAAGGAGTTCAAACCAGTCAATCCTAAAGGAAACCAACCCTGAGTATTCATTGGAAAAGACCCTGATGCTGGGAAAGATTGAAGGCAGGAGGAGAAGGGGACAGCAGAGGATGAGATGGTTGGATGGCGTCACTGACTCGATGGACATGAGTTTGAACAAGCTCCGGGAGTTGGTGATGGACAGGGAGGCCTGGCGTGCTGCAGTCCATGGGGTCGCAAAGAATCAGACACAACTGAGTGACTGAACTTCTGTATCTTATTTATCTTTGCATTTGCTTTGATCTGATGATTCTTTTTAAAAATTTTATTTATTTGGCTGTACTGGGTCTTAGTTGTGGCATACAGGAACTTTAGTTGTAGCATGCAAACTCTTAGTTGTGGCGTGTGGGGTCTAGTTTCCTGACCAGGGATTGAACCTGGGCCCCCTGCATTGAGTTCAGAGTCAGCCTCCGGACCACCAGGGAAGTCCCTTTGATTATTCTTTTTTAAAAAATTATTCTTGTGTGCCTTTTTAAAATTTAATTTGGGCATTGTGAATAAAAAATGTAGAGACTGATGATGATGTTATTTTTTTTCCCATCAAGGGAAAAATAATGAAGTAAATTAATTTTAGAATGAATAACTACTAAGATGGAAGCTAGAACATCTGGATTCTGCTCCTGACACACTCACTGTGAGCTTTCAGAAGTCACCCTCAGGGGCTTCTGCTAACATTAAATGCTCTCTGTCGTCTTGTTAGATGCAAGAGATTACAATTCACTGATTTCCTCCTGCTACAGTGACATATAAAATCTCGTGGAAAGGAGAAGAATAAACAATGTTTAAGCTTAATAATACCTTTCTTAGATGAGAACACTCGAGCCACACCCTTTTATTAATTTGCCTGCAGTTGTAGAAATCACCCAGGGCCTTCAATTCAGCTTCTCTAGTGGACATTTGGGTGTGTCAGGAAAATCAATCAGGACCTCATATTTCAAGAAAATCCTAAATATGGTTAATTCAGTGTTTCTCTTAGCCTATAGCATTGGCATTCAATGAGTGTCCGTTCAGTCTTAGTTACAGCTGTCATAGAAATTTTCTTGCTCATTCGCTCAGTTGTGTCTGACTCTTTGTGTGACCCCCATGAACTGCACCATACCAGACTTCCCTGTACTTCCCTCTCTCCCCAAGTTTGCTCAAACTCATGTCCATTGAGTCGATGATGCCATCCAACCAGTCTCATCCTCTATTGCCCCCTTCTCCTCCTGCCTTCAGTCTTTCCCAGCATCAGGGTCTTTTCTAATGAGTCTACTCTTCACCTTAGGTGGTCAAAATATTGGAGCTTCAGCTTCAACATCAGTCCTTCCAATGAATATTCAGGGTTGATTTCTTCTAGGATGGACTGGTTTGATCTCCCTGCAGTCCAAAGGACTCTCAAGAGTCTTTTCCAGCATCACAATTTGAAAGCATCAATTCTTGGGCACTCAGCCTTCTTTATGGTCCAACTCTCACATTCATACATGACTACTGGACAAACCATAGCTTTGACTATACAGACCTTTGTTTTCAAGTAATGTGTCTGCTTTTTAATATGCTGTCTAGATTGGTCATAGCTTTTCTTCCAAGGAGCAAGCGTCTTTTAATTTCATGGCTGCAGTCACCATCCACAGTGATCTTGAAGCCCAAGAAAATGAAGTCTGTCACTGTTTCCATTTTATCCCCACCTATTTGCCATGAAGTGATGGGACCAGATGCCGTGATCATACTTGTTTGAACATTGAGTTTTAAGCTAGCTTTTTAATGCTCCTCTTTCACCTTCATCAAGAGGCTCTTTAGTTCCTCTTCGCTTTCTGCCATTAGGGTGGTGTCATCTGCATGTCTGAGGTTATTGATATTTCTCCTGGCAATTTTGATTCCAGCTTGTGCTTCATCCAGCCCAGCATTTTGCATGATGTACTCTGCATATAAGTTAAATAAGCAGGGTGACAATATATAGCCTTGATGTACTCTTTTTCCCAATTTTGAAACAGTCTGTTGTGGATGAAATGTTACTTGAACTTAACTAAGCTTCCCTGGTGACTCAGATAGTAATAAATCTGCCTGCAATGCAAGAGACCAGGTTTGATCCCTGGATCAGGAAGATCTGCTAGAGAATGGAATAGATGCCTACTCCAGTATTCTTGCCCAGAGAATTCCATGGACAGAGGAGCCTGGTGGGCTTCAGTCCATGAGGTTGCAGAGTTGGACACGACTTAGTGACTAACACTTTGATTTCACTTTTCACAAACATCAAAGTACCAAAATTACCCAAATGTCCAAAACATTCTGAGAAATTTGATTTGACTTATCTTGGCAAATAATCCACAACTTAAGATCTCTCTCCCTCCTTCTTCTCCCTCACTCCTCTTTTCCCCCTCCATCTCCTCTTATCTCTCTCTCTCTCTCTCTCACACACACACACTTCTTTTCTTTGATTAATATAGCTTTAGTTCTGCGTTCTCTGCCAGGAAAGTCATACACTCAAATAGCTGTATTCAGATGAACCCATTAACATTTCTCCTAAGAGGGAAAAAAAAAAGCAATGCTTATGGATGAACTATCAAACTTCCAAACATATATCCTTTACTACACTGTAATGTCTGTAAGAAAAAAAATGTAGGCTATTTCTCAGTTACTAAGACTCACCAAACTTAGAGCTAAAGTGATAAAATGACAACAACGAAACACCTTTTCCTGTGTGTCTTCAAATAATGTTTACCTTGAAATCTCAAGCTTTCAGGAAAATACAGAGAGTATATTTTGCAAACAGTCGGATCTTTAACCATCTATTTTTTCGTGTCGTTTTTACATTGCTTTCCTAGTTCATATTTCAGATCAATTTGAAGCTTCTTATATAAATATACCTTTTCCATTCTTCACCCTCTTCCTCCCATTATGAAGCCTAGTCTAAATTTAATATTATCCACACGCATATTTTATTGCATATTTAAAAATTATGCTTTATGCATATTCATGAACTGTACACAGTATTATTTTGAATGTTTTCAAGTTTACTTAAGTATTATAAGTATTTCTCTTCTCCTTTCATGTTTGCCAGTGATTTGTCTCCGAAATTTTCTCATGCTGAGATGTGCAGCTTTAGTTCATTCATCATTACCATTGTTCCTCATCCCTTTGAATGAATGCATCCATCCATTCTAGTAGGCATTCAGGCTGATCCCAATTTTTCTCTTTTTTAAAAAACTGAAATTAGTAATTCTTGTGTGTTCTTGTTTACCTATGCATGGGGTACTCTGGGCCATTTTCCTACAAGTGGTATTGTTGTATACTCGATAGACTTACTTCCAACTTTACTACATAATGTTCCTTTCTTTATCAAAGTGACTCTTCTGGCTTACATACCAGTCCCACCCACACCCCCAGTGGTGGACAGGAGCTTCTCATTCTCACCTAATATTTAACTGTTGCCACATTTGTTCACTGTTGCTCATGTCAGTTCAGTTCAGTTGCTCAGTCATTCCGACTCTTTGCGACCCCATAGACTGCAGCACACCAGGGTTCCCTGTCCATCACCAACTCCCAGAGGTTGCTCAAACTCATGTCCATTGAGTCGATGATGCCATCCAACCATCTCATCCTCTGTCGTCCCCTTCTCCTCCTGCCTTCAATCTTTCCCAGCATCAGGGTCTTTTCCAATGAGTCAGTTCTTCACATCTGGTGGCCAAAGTACTGGGGCTTCAGCTTCAGCATCAGTCCTTCCAATGAATATTCAGGGTTGGTTTCCTTTAGGATGGACTGGTTGGATCTCCTTGCAGTCCGAGGGACTCTCAAGAGTCTTTTCCAACACCACAGTTCAAAAGCATCTATTCTTTGGTGTTCAGCTTTCTTTATGGTCCAACTTTCACATCTGTACATTACTACTGGAAAAACCATAGCTTTGACTAGATGGACCTTTGTTGGCAAAGTAACATCTCTGTTTTTTAATATGCTAAGTTGGTCATAGCCTTTCTTCCAAGGAGTAAGTGTCTTTTAATTTCATGGCTGCATTTACCATCTGCAGTGATTCTGGAGCCCAAGAAAATAAAGTCTGTCATTGTTTCCATTTTTTCCCCATTTATTTGCCATGAAGTGATGGGACCAGACGCCATGATCTTAGTTTTCTGAATGTTTTCTTTCTGAATGTTTCACTTTCTACCTTGGTGGTGTCATCTGCTTATCTGAGGTTATTGATATTTCTCCTGGAAATCTTGATTCCAACTTGTGCTTCATCCAGCCCAGTGTTTCTCATGATGTACTCTGCATATAAGTTAAATAAGCAGGGTGACAGTATATAGCCTTGACGTACTCCTTTCCCAATTTGGAACTAGTCCGTTGTTCCATGTCCCTTTCTAACTGTTGCTTCTTGACCCGCATACAGATTTCTTAGGAGGCAGGCAATGTGGTTGGTATTCCCATTTCTTGAAGAATTTTCCAGAGTTTGTTGTGATCCACACAGTCCATCCATGCCTTTAGTATAGTCAGTGAAGCAGAAGTAGATGTTTTTCTGGAACTCTCTTACTGTTTCTATTATCCAACAGATGTTGACAACTTGATCTCTGGTTCCTCTCCCTTTTCCAGCTTGAACATCCTGAAGTTATCGGTTCACGTACTGTTGCTTATGTGGTGGAAAGTAAAATGGTATATGGAATTTTAAATTTATTTCCTGAACACTAGTTATATTGAGCCTTTATTTAAGTATGTGTATCGAACCATTTAGGTTTACTTTTCTGTGAATTGATTGTTCAGTTCTGTTCTTTAGTTTTACATTGCGTTGTATGTCTTTTTTTAATAGCTTTATAAGTATTCTTTATACATTTTGAATGTATACAATATCTTTTAGTCAGTAGCTTCTCTTTTCACCTGGTCATGGTGACATTTCTTTAGAGTCATCTTGAATTTTATGGTGATCAAATTTACTAATACTTTGTTTATTGTGATTTTTGTATCTTCATTAAAAAAAATCAATATATAACCTGAGGACATGAGATGTTCTTCTGTAGCTTCTCCTAATATCTTACAGCTTTGTATTTTGTATTTAGAATTTTTCAGCTTTACTGAGGTATAATTGAATAATAAAACTACAAGATAAAGTATCAGCATGGTGATTTGATATGTGTATCCATAGTGAAAGACTGTTCCTTGACAAGGTAATTAACATATCCATCACTTACCTCATTTAGGATTTTCAGCTACTTTAATGTTATTTCTCTATGCTTTGTGAGATAAAATATTTAATTTTATTTTTTCATAGAGACTACATATTAACTCATGCCTATTACTGGATAAAGTATCATTTTCCCACAGTTTGTGTGTCATTATTTTTATTTGTGGGTGTCTTTGTGCCTATGCCCTTTATTTTATTCCGAGGGATATACTAATTTATTGGTGTGTTAAAACCATGAAATGTTAACTGTGTATCTTTATAAAATGCCTTGATATTTGATTGGGCAGCATCCTCATCTTGTTCTTCCACATTTATTTGATGTTCTTAGCTGTTTGCTGTTCCACCTGAACTTTAGGATAGACTTTTGAAATTCCTTTAAAATAGGTTGAAATATTGTTGATAATAAGGTTGAGTTGTTTAATATGTGGAGAATTGATGTAGTGACTCTGCTAGGCTGCCATAATGAAACACTACCTATGAGGTGGTTTAAACAACAGAATTTTATTTTCTCATAGTTCTGAAGCCTTCCAGCCTAAGATCAAGATGTCAGCAGGCCTGGTTTCTTCTCATGAGATTGCACATGTACCTGTCGTTGGGTTGCATTTGTTAATATTGTTCAGCTGCTAAGTCGTGTCCGACTCTTTGCCACCCCGTGGACTGTAGCCTGCCAGGCTCCTCTGTCCATGGAGTTTTCCAGGCAAGACTACTGGAGTGGGTTGCTATTTCCTCCTCCAGGGGATCTTCCCAATCCAGCCATCGAACCTGCGTCTCCTACATCGCAGGAGGATTCTTTATCACTGAGCCACCAGGAAAGCCCTGCATTTGTTAATATTTAATTGCAAATATTCCGCATCTGTTTTCAAGAATGAGTTTGAACTATGATTTGACTATCTTTATTCTTTCCTTGTTTTGTTCTGATTTCATGGCGTTAGCACTTATCTGCTGTTTTGGGGGTGGTCTTAAGAAAAATCTAATAGAACACATATAAAATGGCTTAGTGGGACTCCCTGTAAACATTTCTGAGACTGGTATTTGGGAATTAGAATATCTTTACTGTAAATTATATTAACCTTTTAGGTTATTCAGGTTTTGCATTTACTTTTTGTCATTCTTGGTAATCAATATTTTGCAAATATGGTATCCGTTTTCCAAATTTATTGGCATAAAGTTGCTTGCAGCCTCAACACTATTTTTTTGTTTATAGTTAGGCCCCATTTTTCCTTTCTAATACTGTTGTTGTTGTTTGTATTTATTTATATTTATTTATTTGGCTCTGCCAGGTCTCACTTGTGACATGTGGGATCTTCAATCTGTTGCAGCATGTGGGATCTTTAGTTGTGGCACATGGGATCTAGTTCCCCAACCTGGGTCGACCCCAAGGCGCCCTGCATTGGGAACATGGAGTCTTAGCTACTTTGCCCCTGGGGAAGTTTCCCTTTCTCATACTGTTTTTCTTTCTTTTAATCATTCATCCCATCAGAGTAACAACATTTCCATTCCACTTTTATTTATTCTCAGCAGCAGGAAGGCCCCACTGTCCATCAAAGGCTTGCATTTCCTTTTCCATACTGTAGACTTCTTGCTATTAAGTGGGGTCCCCAGCCAGGCCCACATTTCTCAGACTTTCCACGCAGTGAAGTGCATCCACATGCGCAGAGGGATATGTCCCTTCTCACACTTCTTATCCACTAGCTGGATACAGAGGACTTTGCCATACAGGAGGTTGATTTCTCAAGCTGAAAGGACTCTGGGTCCCTCTGTACGGCAGCCAGAGGAACGCACTTCTCGTGTCTCTGACAGCGGGGACTCTAAAAATGATGACTACCTTTCCACCATGGCCAACATGCTGCCCAAGACCTTCATGAGCTCAGCAGAGATGCTAAAGTAGGCTTACTCTCTAGACGTGTGGGTCTCTAACAGAGACTTTGACTTGAGAACTTTCAATAGGTCTTGCTGCAACTTTCTTGAGTTGCTCTGAATTCTAAGCCTTTTTCTCTCTCCCCCACAGATGTCAGACTTGCATCAGGTCAAATGACTCTGATGGCTTTCTGTAGCTCCCTATCCATTTCTCCTTACTGAATTTTCCTCCTCTGTCTCTAAAAAGTCTAATTCCATCTTGGCATCTGCTTTTCAGAGACTTGAAATAATACAGATGGTGCCAAGAGTGGATATAAGATGTCATCCTGAGTTCTTGGCACGTGGTTGCCTTGCTGAATATTGCACTGGTGGTGATGGGTTCAAGCCTCACTATGGGTAGATGCCCTTGTAGGGATGAAAGTTCAAGCACATGAAAGGCACTAGGAGAAAATGTCCACAGGGCAGCAGAGAGGTGAGGTGGCTAGAGGTATTGCTAAGTGGTATCTTCACCCTGCGAGGAGGGTAACAAAGAACCAAAGACCATTCACAAGTCTTAAGGATGAGAGCCAGAGGGCCCCTCTGGGAGTGCATAAAAAGGCTTCCAACTTCTGCAGTAGGAGAGGGGAGACAGCTGAGCAGCAAACATAAAACCTCACAATTTCAGAGCCCCAGAGATACTGAATGTTCAGTTGAATAGGTCTGCAATGCTGTAGTCTCTGGATGAGAAAAGCAGAAACCCTGGAACGTGGCATAAGGCCATCCTGATAGAAGTGCCGGGGGATGTTGGTTCTGCAGGTCCCTCTGAGCCTTCGGAGGGCACAGAAGTGGCTCCTCCCCAGCACTTGGCTGGGAATCTCTGTGGGATCCCTTCTTCCCCTCAGCAGACGCCCTCTCTTCCTATTCTTGCTGTTAGGCTGATAACTAGAGTTAAATCCCTATGTACACTGGCTGGAAAATCGCTGTTCCTGATAAGGGAGGGAACAGATTACAAAAGAAAAGGAATAGCAATGATTAGAGAACTGTACAAGCAAGACCCAGACATTAGTTTCTGAGGGTGCTTGATCATGGAGCTAGGATTCAAAAGCAAGGCTCCTGACATCAGGTGAAGGATGCTTTTATCTACCCTATGCTGCACATGTAGCAGTTTGTGTGAAGGAATAGTCATGTCATGTATCCTCATGGCCAGTAATACTGACTGATTAATGGCCACCAGTTTGAACAGATCAACCAGTTAGTTGCAGAAGGTTTAAATAAGATTGGGGGTGGGGAGAGAGAGATGTATGTACTTATATATGCACATGTGTGTGTGTGTGTGTGTGTGTGTGTGTGTGTGTAATACCCTAGGATGCTGACACAGAGTGGATTTTGAACAACTAGAGCCTTCCAGGTTCTTCTTGCCTCTTTCATGGGTATTCCATTTACAAGTCTACATTTTTGCATAAAAAACAGAATACAGATATCACAGTCCTTGGGCACCATGCAGATCCTTCGTTAATGGAAGGTAAGCTAGCTGAGCCTGGGAAATCTCCAGAGAGGATGGCGTGTGGCCACAGTAAAGCAATAAATCATAAAACCATCTTCCAGCAGCCTCAGCTGCAAGTGTTTTTTTTTTTTTTTAATCTACTCTTTTAAACAACTCTTTTTAACAGCGTCTCACTGTTTCTCCCTTAGGAAATTATTTCATTGTATAATTGCCCTTGCTTCCAGTGAAATTTTTCTTAATGTCCAATTCAAATTGCTGCATTTTTCAGTTTCAGGCCATTGCTCTCTATTACATTACCATTAAGCACTTTAAGTAACTCCTCTCTCTTTTGAAAAGGATGAAATTGGCTCGTGAGTTTCATTGGAAAATGTGGCCTCCTCCTTGTAGACAAATTTTAAACACTTGAAAAAGATAGGTGATTCTCTTATTTCTTAAAAAAAAATTTTTTTTTTCTGTTTTTCATCAGCTTAGAAACAATTCATGGGACAGATATATATGATTCAGATGGCACTATATATTCTTCTTAGTTGTGTCTGACTCTCTGCGACCCCATGGACTGTAGCCCGCCAGGCTCCTCTGTCCATGGGATTCTCCAGGCAGGAATACTGGAGTGGGCTGCCATTTCGTCCTCCAGGGGATCTTACCGACCCAGAGATCAAACCTGAGTCTGTGGTGTCTCCTGCATTGTAGGTGCATTCTTTACCCGCTAAGCCATCAGGGGAGCTCATAGGAGTGCCCACACACTCATTTCTTCAAGGAACTGTGAATCCTGTATCAGCTAAGGTGGTGGTGGTTCAGTCGCTAAGTCGTGTCCGACTCTTGCGACCCCACGGACTGCAGCCCACCAGGCTCCTCCGTCCATGGGATTCTCCAGGCAAGAATACTGGAGGGGGTTGCCATTTGCTTCTCCAATGGGCTGAGGTATTTGATGCAAAAGGGAGATGACATTTGTGCACAGACAGCAGTGCCTACTGACTTACTTGCTGGAGAACCCAGGAGAGGCAGCTGCAAACTCTGTATGCAATGAAATCCAATTAGAGGAAGGTGGGAGTCTTATGATAGCATTATGGCAACACAAACCGCAGTGGTTTCCAAGCTGTTAACACAATAAAACCCTTTGGGGTACAGAGGGAGCAGTAAGGCCCTACATCATCCCCGCATTTAACCAGATCTGTTTTACTGGACCATTCCTATGGGGATATTGGATCTAACAGGAAACATGATTCAAAACCTCACAATAGGGACTCCCCTGGTGGCCCAGTGGTTAAAACTCTGTGCTTCCAGTGCAAGGGGTGTGGGTTTGATCCCGGGTTGGGGAACTAAGATTCCACATATTGCACAACATGGCCAACACCCCCCGCCCCCAAATTTCACAATAAGCTGTCCTATTTTTAATTCTAGGACCTCTATATTCTGTATCATCTTCTCCTTCCCTACCCCGACATGAGCCCCGCCACACCCCCACTGCCCCCGCCCCCCATCCCCTGTTTGCACCAGACTCTGAAGAAGTGAGGTCTTGAACATTCAAAAAGCAACTCTTTTCCAACAGGATGCTATCTAGCCCAGTCAGTCTGACCAGCGCATCAGCGGTATACACCTTATCATGAATGCCTGCCGTGTTTGCTCCTTGACTGTTCATCGAATCCCGCTTTCAGGGCTCACCCCTCTTCAGATTTACATCTCCTCCTGTTTGCTCAGTATCTGACTTCCTCTCCTCCTGTAACAACTCTGAGAGGAATATGGAATAAAGCAGTGAAACAATACAAATCAAATAATAAACTCGAATATCAAAGCACTCACTGCACATCTGCAGTCAGGGGGCTGGTTATTCTTGTCTGAGCAGAAGCAGCCCCATGACCAGTAGATGACCCGGGTCTCTGTTCGGACATCGATGAGAAGATGATTTTCCTCCATAGAAGAGTAGTATCAGATGCCTTGCCCCCCCAAACTGTGTGCAGAATGCCGGGAGCAGCAGAGAACCCAGGTCCAGGAGTGAAAAGCTCTTGCCACTGATGACACGTAATGGGGTAAATCTACTTTGGAAGGAAAAGATTGGAGGTTGCAAAACTTCACAGAAGGCAACTTGAACTTGAAACAGACACTACAGCTGAGGACTATTGGAAAATAATGTCAGAGCCCTAATGAAAACAACTTTCTCAATAAAGAGGGTTTTAGACAGAATAATAGGGTGAGGAAGCAAATATTTTTGGTCCTGTATAGAAGAAGTGGTATCTGGCAAAGTACAGAAAAAACAAACAAACAAAAAAACAATGTTTTGTGAGCCAGAATGGATAAATGTCTCACCAGTTTTGTTCCGTTTTGTTTTTTAACAAGAGCGACTAGGTAGTTGATGTCTAATGTTACTGCATATTGGGTGTTGATACGAGATACATCGTGATGGAGACTTGGCAGCCCTCCTGTGCTGTTTCAGTTTTCTGCTTGGTCTCATTTGTTTTATCTTAAAAGGTTGTACGAACTGTGCCTTGTGATGCAGCTTAAGACAGCGTGCTTACATACAGAAGCTTCTGTCCATGAGGGAAGAAGAAAATACATAGCGCTAAAGCTTTGCTGCCCATAAAAAGAGAATTGCTGAGACTTAAGAGCTAGGACTCGTTTCTGACTGAGCCCAACAATGCTGATGGTAACTGTAGCTCAGCGCCAGATCATCACTATTATTGTGTTCATCTCTGGTTTCTGAGTGAAGATCCTTTTCGAGTCTCATCCACACCACTTGTTGAGGCCCATGCTTCTTTATGAACCATGGCTGAGATCACATGACTTCTCACTGACAAATCTTCAGGAGCCTCTGGTTGCCTGTGAACTCTTGACCAGCTTTCAAGATCATCCCAGCCAGGCCCTCTGTCCATTTCCCAGTAATCAGTCTCTCCTTTTCTTCTATGCTTCACCTCCCACTCCAGCCAGCCTCTACAGGAAGTCCCCAACACACAAACCTTCAAGTTGTGAACGGTCAGAGATGTAAATGTGCATCTAGTTCTAGCAAGGAACCAGGACCCATGCCACCGACATCAGGCGTGAGTGAAACTGCAGTGTGCCCTCCATCCTCTGACATCTGCTGACGATCCTTCAGCTCTGCCGTCTCCCACCTCATCTCCCTCCTCCTGTCAGAACGTCTTGCCTGTTCACTCGATACCAGCCCCTGTATGCCAACTGCTGCACTGTACGCTGTACTTTTCAAGGTACTGTGCTGTAAGATTTAAAAGGTTTACTTTTTTTGAGTTTGTTTTTTATGTGTCATTTGTGTGAAAAGTAGTATAAACCTATTACAGCACAGTACGATATAGCCGACTGTGCTAGTTGGGGACCTAGGCCAACTGTTGGACTTACAAACAATTTAGACTTACAAATGCACTCTTAGAACAGAACTTATTTGTATGTAGGGGACTTACTGTAGTTCATCTTTTTCTTCCTTTTTCTCTCCCTAGGCATTTCTCCTGGCTAGGCTGGGGTTCATCCACGCTCAGGTCTATAGGCTCAAATTCCATCTGTTCAACAGGGTCCCGGTCAAAAGCCTCATAAAACCACACCCAGAAGCCACCTGTTCCTTCTCCAGAATCCTATTTTAATGTGTCTTATATTTAAAACAAAAGACCTATGACTAACTTCCTATATTTTTAGTTAGTTGTTTGGTATAATTTATTCTGAAAACTCACGAAGTTCCTAAAGGCACAGGCTCCACAGACTGTGGTACGAGGTCTTAAAATGAATAAGAAGGCATCAATGCTTGTTGAGTAAGTGGATGCATAAATCAGTCTTGTTCTCTTTTACACTCACATAGAGATCTGAAAGATCATTTGGAATAACTCTATCTATATAGCTGTATGACCATTACTACCATTTTAGACATAAATAGAAATATCAAGTCCTTCAATATTAAGAATTAAAAGGTCCAGAAATATTGGTGCCAAGGCTTACCTTTCAACTCATGTGTTCAAGGAGTAAATAATGCACTCCAGGGTCAATTACCCAAAGATGTCACAGCTGGAAGTAAGGTTGTAGTGCTATTACATTTACACTTTATAATAGTCTAATATGGTATCTATAGAAATAAAATAACCGTGTTTGTACTCTTGCTTTCAGATGCCTTAATGTAATTAAAACTATATGTACCTCACAATATTAGTCTTTTGATGTAGTCTGTGAAGAGAAGGATATTTTGTTCAAATATGTTTGAGAAAATATACAAATTATGCTTCCCTCTTACATCGTAAAGGTTTCCAGAAATCAGATAGCTTTTTAAAAGATTGTTTGACCTTCATTAACCTTGTCTTCCAATTATAATTATCCTGGCAACAGTCAGGTTTAATCTAACAATTATCACTATCCCAAGGAAAAAGTCTCCTATGGAAAATGTTTTAGAAAAGCTGTTGTAAGATATTGGTTGGATTTTAATGTGTAAAAGATGTGGTTGGACTCCACCTTTAGGGTGAGGTATGTACAGTTCTTTTTCTGTTTTTGGTCTGGCAATGATGAGTTTGCCTGTGAGGGAACCCCTGGGCTGGTGAGGGTGGGCATGCCTCTCTGTCCTGGATGTGCCTGGGGATGCAGAATACAGGTAGCAGGAGGACAGCTGCAGGGAAGTGTCCTCTCCCATGCCAGCCGCTGGCAAAAGTGGAAGCTGAGTCCAAGTACTCATTTATTTTGATGGCAAAAGCCATTTCTGCTGCCACGGTCTTTCCCCTGATTGTGTCTGCTTTGTTCTTCCTTCTTCTTGTGAAGCTGCTCTGGTTCATATGTACTCCACTTTTTTCCCCCTATATTTTGGCTGCACCATGCGGCATGGGTGATCTTACTTCCCCAACCAGGGATTGAACCCACGCTCCCTGCAGTGGAAGTGCAGTGTCTTAACCAATGGACCACCAGGCACGTCCCCACCCCAGTTATTGTGTTTTGTAATTTAGCCCCCAACTATATAATTAATTACCTAATTCCATTTCCATAATGTTATATAACACACTGTCTTATCCTACTCCACATGCTGGGGAATGATATTAAAACAATAAAATAATTATGGCTGAAATTCATTGGTATCCTAGTTAGAACATTTAGTTCTAACCATCACAGGATAACCAAATGTATGAAAAAACTTACAAGAGTAAATCTGTGGGCGTGAAATTTATTTGTAGTCTTACTTGGAATTGTGCCACTAATTAGGAAATAATCAAGTATGTGGTAAAAATCTGCTGAATAAATGAATGCGTGAGTCACTTATGTTCTCTTTTACTTTCACATGGAGAATCATTAGGGACGACTGTATATTTGCATATGTATCTATATAAGTTTATAGACATATATATAATTTCCAAATGGGATTGTAACACAGTTCTAATCAATGTGAAAACAACTGAATGTTCTTCTGACAGTAAATTAAATTCTGGAATTGCCTCACTAATAAAACTGTCTCTCTACACAGCCATCTCGAATATTCAAATGTAAAACAGTAAGTTTAACATGATATTA
Organism: Cervus canadensis; assembly: GCF_019320065.1. Lineage (NCBI taxonomy): Eukaryota > Metazoa > Chordata > Mammalia > Artiodactyla > Cervidae > Cervus > Cervus canadensis. Next base: position 49,463,156 of record NC_057407.1, read on the forward strand.
GGAATAAAGTAATACTGGATACAAATATTTAGTGAAAGGAAGGAAGATGGATCAGCTATAACAGTAAATAAAGGGATTTGCTATGCAATAAAAGTCAAATGTCTAAATATGAGAGTAACACATTTGGAAAAGAATGGCCAAAAACAACAAAGATCTGTCTTTACCCTTAACATGATGTAGGCTTCAAATCCATGGGAAAGAAGGCTCAGTAATTCTAAGATTCCCTAAAGAAGTGCTTCAAACTTCTCAGAATAGTATGAAAAGAAAAACATTCAGCCTATATTTGGATCCTTGGGTTTGGGATCACTGCCAGGGTCAGAGGGCTCCATGGAAAATATATTTCAAATATGAGTCCATATTGGTCAGCCCCCTCCTTCCATTAGGGGAAGATACTAATTCAGTGAACACTTTGCTTCTTCTCAGAGCAGCTCTTGGTTTAAAAGCCACTCAACCTATTGGTTTAATGCTCAATTAAAAAATGCAACATCCCTTTTTCTTAGAACATTTTTCATAGTTCTGGTTTACTTATGATGAAGTCAGTAGACTGAAATCTGGGGAAATGGAACAGACTTCATAAGGAATGAAACTGATGATGATATGTGTGAAATTCCCTTTTAAAGGAAAAGTAGTGTAAAATTAAGCAACAGTAATCTAGTAGGTAGTTTGCATCCGGTTGCCTAACTCTATCTCCAGCTAAAGGACATGGACATGAAAAAATGTAATATACAGAATGTGGTAATATGAAAAATAATGGGAATTAGCCATATATACTTTCCAAATCCTTCTCACTGGCAAGTGTTTTTTAGGTATAGAGTTAACAGAACTGTTAGTCATTGTACTACTATAGCAAAGTGAAAGCTGTGGGGTTTTCTTCTCTCATTACATACCCCCTGAAAGGGACAAAGATGATACTCAGCTGTTATTTTTCAAAGGTTGTCATAAATCGGTCTTACCTGCAGAATCCACAGGGAGGTAAACATTTTTGAGAGTAGACAGGAACGGCCTTTTCAATGTTTGTGTGTGTGTGTGACTGTTCTGCATCTTTGTAACCAAATTCTTGCTTTATTTTTGGCCTTGTTTTAAATCATTAGGACAAGCATTAGCACCTTTGAGTTCCTGACTTACTGTTAATGCCTGTGGTACTTTACACTATGTGACCCAACATAATGGGTGAAGTTAGACTGGGCTGGTTTATTTTCTTTCTTTCTTTCTGACCGTGCTGGGTCTTCATTGCTGAGCACAGGCTTTCTCTCGCTGCGGAGAGCAGGCTTCTCATTGTGGCGGCTTCTCTCCCGGCGCGCGGGCTCAGTAGCTGTGGCACACAGGTTCATTTGCCCCCTGGCATGTGGCGTCTTCCTGGACCCGGGACTGAACTTGTGTTCCCTGCGTTGGCAGGTGGATTCTCAACCACTGGGCCACCCAGGGAAGTCCTAGATTGTGCCTCTTTTAATTTTGCTCTAAGCAAAGATACCTTGTTTCCCAGGGAGTGGATGAAATTTAACTGGAAGTGGCATAGGGTTTAGTACAGGATTTGGTATAGAGCTGCTGTTGGCAGATTTTCCCAGTTGGTGAAGTAAAGCTACATGCATTCAATGGGCCTAAAATTAAAGGCCAGGTGTGTACATTTCAAAAATGTGTATTCAGTGAGTGGATGAGTTGCATGTCATTTATTTCCAGGAGCCCTGTGGTATTCACGACAAGAAGCTGCAACTGGTTCAGTGTTTGCCTACTGGTGTGATACCAGTTCATCTAGAAACACCCAGAATATCTTTTCTGTGCATTATTTATAAAGCAGTGCTTGAAGAGGATAAAAGGGACACAAGCCAACACACAGGGGAACAGAGAGTGAAAGAAACTGGTGGTAAAAACATGACCTTTCTCCATAAGGTCAAATAGTTTTATTTCGATTAAACACTACAATACAGTATATATCCATTAAAAAAAGAAAACTCTATTGTGTATATAAATTATTCCTTCCATTCATCAATTCTTTTCTTTTCCATTACAGCTTTGGTACAATGTGATTTCAGTATATAATTTTTTTTTTAAATACTTCTTAGCATCACAAACTCAACACAAAGTACAAAACTAATAATCCAAATTAGGGATAGTATCGTCTACACAGTGGTATTCAGTGGTAGGAGAAAATCTTACCTTGATGAATTCATGTCACTAGCTAAGCTAGAAAGGCATACCTAGCAGACATGACGGAAATATGCACCATTAACCAGCTAACGTGTGGATTAGTCTTTTTTTTTTTTTTTTGTACAGAATACCAGCAGCAGTCATTGGGGTGTGGAGTGAATACTTCAGTCCTCAGCGGGCCTCCCGGCCTGGCTCCTGCCCCCGCAAAGGGCCGCGGCGGTGCCAGGGGACACGGCCCGGCCGGCGCGCTCAGAACCTGACCTGCCACCCGGCGTTGCTGACGCTGGCACAGTTGGTCCTGCAGCTGGCCGACGCCGCGGGGAGAGAGCTCGCGGGGCAGTGCGGGCCCACCAGCCGCAGGCTGCTCTGAGGGGTCGGCGGCGTGACGTTACAGTACACGGGCATTCCAGCGGCCGGGAGGGAGCCTTGGCCTGCCTGGGTAGGGAGCATGAGTGGCTGTTGGTACGACTGCTGGGGCAGTCCTTGAGAACCCTGGGTCATTGGCACCTGAGCAGAGACACAAGACACGTTCCTGTATGAGGAGGTCATTCCGGGGTGTCCCGCAAGCTACAGTGGTGTCATCAAAAACAGTCACGCTTTGGGGTTCGGGTCCCAGCTCTGCCTTTTATCAGCTGTTCACACTGGGCAGACCATTTGACCGCTCTGATTTTCTGATTCCACGTGCATAATGACACCTCCTTCAAAGTGGCCCCTGACAGAGCTGCAGGAGGATGCAGCAGCACTTGGGCTGCGTCTGGTGAGAAGTAAATGCTCAGCAAGTGTCAGCTTTGAGCCTCTTTCCTTCTCCTTTCTGGCTCTCCAGGGACTGCCGTCTGGACCACCCCCCTCTCTGGATTTCTGTTTTGGAAAGCCATGCTCCCATTCTGGTTTTATGCAAAGTGGCCTGGAGCCACTGATAATAAAAGAGGCTCTTGTCCCAGGAACCTACCTCACTCTCAACTTGCAACTTTCGAGAACATTTCTTATTGAGCTGGCGGTAGAGATGGATGCAATGTGAACAAGGACGGTCAAGGCAGGAAGACCGAGGATAGGGTCTCTAGGGCCAGAGGTCCTTGGTGCAGCTAAACTGAATGATTAACGTAGTTCACCAACCCTTCACTTTCCCTCTCAGTGAATTTCAGAATATACATTACTGAAGGGGGTGTGACACTTTAAATACTCAATGTGAGTTTAGTCTGGAAAATGCAACTGTCAGGTCCAATAAATACCCTTTAGATCAATTTGAGATGCCATTTTTAAATGCTTTATAAGTTAAATTTGTGGTGAAATGAAGTTTCTTTGGGTGTGATCAAAACAAACAAAAATTTGTCACAAGGACTTTCTCTCATTAAGAACCATTTCAACAGAATGTCCAGAGGTCTTCATGAACAGAACTCAAAAGCATTTTCCTTCATGAATAGAAAGCTTATGCAGAACCAGACTTTGAAGGGCATTCAAAAGCCATTTTTTGTTATGGAAATGTACATTTTCAGTTTTTTACTTGTCTAGTATAATCTTGACTCAACATCAACCACCAACACAACTGCACCTAGCACCCCCTGCCACCTACCACCCATCTGAGACGGGGACACACCCACAGCCTGTGCTTTGCAAGTTCTGCTTTTCAAAGCACTGTTTCCCAAGCTCCAGACACGCACCTGATAATTGGACACGGCTGGGTAGGAGACCATCACGCTCTGCACTGGAGCTCCCTGCTGGCTGCTCATCACGCCCTGACTCTGAGGTGGCTGCTGCACCCCCACGAGGCCTTGGAACCCCTGCTGACCAGACAAGACTGGCTGGTAACCTGCGAAGAGGAAACATCTTTTGAACCGGTTGTACCGAGGAGAACGAAGATGAAATTGCATGGGGTAAGAGAACTTCACCAGCCAACCTGAAGACCTTTCGCTGTCCGTGTTAGGAATGCTTATTTCCTAACTAGGCACATTATGCTTCTCAAGAGTGGATGAGGGCATGACTCCAAAAAATTCACTGGTATCTCCACCCAAGGGTTAGTGTTGTGGTAGTGGTACATTCTTCATGACACAAAGATGGGAACCTCTATTCATGCGGGTTGACTGCTGCAAATTATACCTTTCAGATCTGTCTTTTGCTTTGGTTTCAATGATTCTTGGACAAGTCACAAATTATCAAGTTTTTCAATTTAATATTGACTCATTTTCTTACCCTCTGACTTTCCTGCACTACCTCACTTCACAGAGATCACCATACAGCCTGTTAACTTGGGACACATTCTATTTTCCATGCTCAAGAAGACTCACAACTCCACCTAATTCAATATTCGCTGACTCAGACAAAGGCAACAACCACAGGTATGTCACACTTTATTCTGTTCCACTACTAGCCCCCAAGAGAACGTTCTGGCAAAATACTCCCATAAAAGACCATGTATGTATCACAGATTATACAGAATACAAAATTTAAAGAGTGTATCTGCTGGTGTCCTTCCAGGCAGGCCAGCTGGTGGGTTTCTTTTCTTTCTAAAGGGACCAGAATTTATTCTAATTATTTTAACCCCTACTACAAGATGTGGTTTAAAATGCATTCTTAAAGCAAGGCTGTCAACTATTCTAAATATTGGAAAGAAAGTTATGATGTTGGTGAAGATGGCAGGGTGACAGAGAAAGAAAACAGCTTCACTTCATGCTGTAAACTAAGGTCCTTTCAGAGCTCCTGTTATGAAGCGTACTGAAACCAGGCCAATTGCTGTCTTAACACAGTTCTCTGGGAGAGAGGCTTTACATTTTCTTGACGCGAACACTAAGTTTTACAATCAGATTTAAAAAATTGAAAGGAAGGGTAAAGAATTCCTAATCAGTGCCCATTGTTTATAAATAGCCTTTCTTTTGAGTGTATTTGAGAGTTTTAATTGAGAAAGGATGAAATTACATTAGTGTCTTTACAATAGATAACACTTGGCAATCCTGTTTGGCAAAAAATGTTTTCATTCACCTTAGAAATACTGGGGAAGTGTATCTTGCAAACAGTCACCAAGTTAAGAGATCAGCTCTATTCATCAAATGAGATGAAAATGAAGTGAAGTCATGGACACTCGAGAGAGCAAACTCGGGGACGAGCCGGGTCAGGAGGCCTGGGCAGTGCCTGCCCATCAGTGAGTGGAGCCAGGGCGTAATCTGGAAATCATCCTCTGACCTTCTTTTATGTGTCCCATTTTTTAAAATGTTCACATCACTCTCCTTACTCCATTTTAATAGTGGTTTTACTTACTAGGTTATTTTAAATTCTAGTATAGACACCACATACTAAGAATGTAATTAAGGGTCGTGACCACCTTTCCTCCAGTCATTCTGAGTTCATGGGAACACAGTCAAAGCCTCCCTTACATGTGCTTTGCAGGTCTACTGGATCTCAATAACCTCAGCCCAGAGGGTTTATAAATATGGCAAAGTGTTTGAAGTTTATACAATATGGAAAAATCATCAGACTTGGGAACAAGAAATGTGACTTAAGGCCACGTCACGGTCCTCCCTACCTCCCAAAATGCCTCATATGCAGGGAGAAATTTCTTTTAACATTCATTGCCAAAATTTGTTCTCTAGGATTTCCCCCTTTTATTCTTATACCCATTGGCCCTGAAAAAAAAAAAAATTCTGTTGCTGTTTTATTATTACTAGGATATTACTACTAGCCATATCAAATTCACTGTAGCAAGGATTGTTGTTATATATGTTAAAAAAAAAAAACAAACTTGGCATGACTGTAGAAAATTCATGGTCACAGCCTTCCTTACCATGTCCTATTTCTATAGCAAAGAGCAAGCAATGTGAACTTTCAGGTCTGTGTAATGGTGCTTATTTCTGGCTGAAGAGTCAAAGTACAGGTTGAAAATGAGAGAAATGTCTTTAAAAAAAAAATCTGATTTATACTTGGATCTTAGGGTGAAGCCCCGTTGGTCTCAGGGGTACTACTGAGGATACACATGGCTATGATGGAAATAGAAGGCGGGAGGAAGGGGAGGAGAAAGGGCAGGAGAGGCCGGGTGGCCTCACACCTAACGGGGATGCACTTGCTTACTGAATCCTTCCAGCCTTTCCCGAGTCATCTTCAGAATGACTCTGTTTCACAGTGTCTATTCAAAAATAAATCGAGATGGCCTATGAAAGATTCATTTATTGCATCAGCTCTATAAACCAAAATTGGGGTGAAGGGAAAAATCAGTCTGATGATAATAGAGCTGCTAAGACATACAGAAAACAGAATGTCTTGGTAGGAAGACGAAGTAGCTATCAGATAATATTCAAGGAGAGAATAAGAGTGAGGAGGTTGGGCGGCCTCCTCCCAATAAAGGTGCAGGCCCGGGGTGGGGTTGGGGGGATGCAATTCATCTCCCCTGAGCCCACGGGTGTGGGGACACTGCCGTGGTGTTGCCCTCCCCAAGCTGCTGCTGCCTGATTTGTGAACTTTAACACCCAGTCATGCATAGCAATGGGCTACCAGCCCTGCCCCAGGATTCCCACAGTCAACACACTTAAGGCAAATAAAGATTTATGTGGGGAGCAAATCACGCCATACAATTTCTAAATGAAAAGTTAAGGAAAGTCCAATTTATATTCATGAACCCCATTCATTTCTCAGTTCACTCTCCAGGCAAGAAATTCACACCTGGAATGGTTTTAATCAGAGGGCCCCACTGCTTTAAGTGATGCTACAGAAGGTAGGCGGCAGAACGGTCCTTGAGACAGGAGGCTGTGTGGAATGTGAATTTGAGCTCCGGTCTAGGAATAGACAAACAGAAATGTGATCGCAGTGACCTCAGTGTGAACTAACAGGGTCTGCCTGGGACACCACTTGCCCGAAGGCAAAGATGGTGGAGCTGGCTGGTGGCAGCCTGCTTATCTCGTCTACTCAAATGAGAAGCCTGTTCCCGTTTGTCAGTTCTTAGCCGTGAAATGATCTGTTTTTCATATTTATTGAGGATTAGCCAGATAGAATGCAACGTACAAAACAGAAACAGCAACGGTAGCTGCCCTGGAGGCTTGCTAGGGCGATCGTAAAGACATTAGCTATTTGTATTATTCCTTTTTCAGTTGAGGTTAATTCAATTTTCATGTCACATGCGTCATTTATTTTCTGAAGGTAAAAAGGTCAGGAGTGGACAAATGCCTCCTGACCAGTAAAAGAATACCCCTCTGCTAAGATTGAGGAGGTATAACATGTAAAATGTCTGGATCTTACAGATCTGAAATTTAACATTGTTTTGACTAAAATATGGCAGTTATTGAATACTCTTTGTAGTCCGAGGGTAATTCATTAATATTCTGTCAAAGAAACAGTTCGCTTGATGTAGCATATTTATGAAAAATCAGAATGTAAATTGGAATTACAATTTAGGAATTTAAAATTGCATGATTGATACGGATGTTATTTTAACTCTTATTGGTAAATACATTGTTATGGAGCCAACATTTTGGAAATGAACGAATGACAAAGTCATGACCTGTGGTTTTAGGTGTTTGATTCCCTGGCTGTTGTTGGTTATGAAGGTTGAAGGTGAATAGGATGTATCTTAACTACAAATATTGGGCAGATATTGGGTTGGCCAGAAAGTTCATTCGAGTTTTTCTGTACCTCCTTACAGAATGAACTTTTTGGCCAACTTAGCATCTACAAAGTAAGAAGCTATGCAGTTCTCAACACCTCCCCAAGCCACCTAAGCAGTGCAATTTTCCTATTGCAATTTTCCTATTGGGTTTCTTAAGTATTCTTAATATGGTACAATGTCTTTTCAAATGATTAAAGTTAATAATCTCCTTAATAGAAAATATGACTTCTCTTGGGTGAACCAACACACACAGGCTTCTAAGGAACCAGGGTAGCTGGTTCTGAATTCAAATTCTGTTCTCTGTACATGGAATTACATGTAGATGGAATTACAGTAGTTCAGTTGTGACATAGCTGATGAAGAATATGAAAAAGAAAAATGCTTATCCAGGACTGACTTGTCCCTTTGCTAAATTTTTATAGTTCATGCATTCCACATACTACTTTCTATTAATAATATCTGCCTGGTTCTGTTTGTTGGTTTCCTATCGATTCTTTTACTTTTTCTTCTTTCTTACAGATTCTCCATCATAACTGGCTAATTAGCTATATTGGTTTGATCACTTACTCTGATCCAGGCAGTAAATTAAGCACTTACACTTTATTGTCACAACAATCCTGGGAGGTAGTCAATGCTATTAAACTCCTTTTTACAAAAGACACAACTATGACCCAGACATTTGTCAGGGTCAGAGTGCTAGTAGGAGGGAAAGCTAGAATTTAGGTTGAGGTTTACTGGCTTGGGCATCCCTGTTTTTCCTCCCTAAACTGTAGTACTATTTATTACACATTCTTCCAACTCTCATATATTAACATAATTTCCTTAGCGTGGCAGCTACTCAATGGCCATTCATTGTATTCATTATTTTCTCAATAGTTAAAACCATTAAGAGGATGAGAGTTATGATCCACAGTCTGTTGAACACTGTCTTGCTGGTATCAAAGAAAGAAAAATCAAAGGTAAAGCATAAGTGCCCTGACAAAATCACTCAGACCACTCAATAATGATTTAAAGGTTGGTCACTCAGATAACAGGATACCAGACAGGTGGTCAGGTTGGAGCTGGGTGGGGGTGAGTCAAATGGATTCTAGTCCCTTCATTTACTTCATTAGTTCCTAATCAGTGGAAACTACAGTTTTCAATTACTAGGTCCATTTCAAAAATGCCTCTCCTCACAATCTTCAAAGATTCTGTACATTTACTCTGGATTGTTTTTCCAAAATGCTCTCAAACTATAAGATAAAAATAACTTGGGACTTCCCTGGTGGTCCAGTGGCTAAGACTCCCCACTCCCAGTGCAGGGGGCTAGGATTCAACCCCTGGTCAGGGAATTAAATCCCACATGCCACAACTAAGACCCGGCACAGCCAAATAAATATTTTAGGAAAAAAAAAGAAAAAATGCATTTAAAAAAACCTTATTTGCTCATTAAATATAATACTAGTTCTGTTGCTTGACTGTATCAGGCAGCTAGCTGTGGCTCAGAAAGCCATGTGACCTTTGGAAATAAAAAGTATCTATAGTATTTGGAAGTTGGTAAGAGAAGATACACAGAAACTCTAGGATGTCAGATGCAAAGTGTTAGTCGCTCAGTCCTGTCCAACTCTTTGTGACCCCATACTCCACCAGGCTCCTCTGTCCATGGAATTCTCCAGGCAAGAATACTGGAGTGGGTAGCCTTTCCCTTCTCTAGGAGATCTTCCCAGCCCAGGGATTGAACCTGGGTCTCCTATGAACACTATGGATTTGTTCCCAAGTTTTCTTTCATTAGAAGGGCACTTTTTAAGACAGGGGGCCTTTCTGGCTTCATCTATCTAAACTACCTTGATGTTCAAGGTGGCTAGCCATGAGTAGGGAGAACAGATGTATCCTATGGGATCATGATATTGCTATGGTTTCCTGAAAGAGGACCACCTCCTTATGCTTCAGAGGAGTAGGTCTGGGGTACTGGAGGCCCGGTGCCCACCTCAGGTAGAGTGGAAGGTGCCCCTGACAGTCCCACTGGCACTCGGGGTCCGGGGACACACGGTCCTCTTGATTTCCCTGGCCTTTGAAGACACTGTCTTGCTTCTCCTCCCAGGTGATGACTCCATGATGTGACTGCGTAGGTTAAGGGGGGTCACCTTTGAAAAGCAAGGCGTGTATCTTTTGAAGCATTTTGCCTTTATGTCAAATTGCCAATTTATGTGCCCTAAAACCCCATGTAGAACTTTTAAAAGAAGAAAACCAGTATAGACTGGATCTGAAGACATTTTTTTTCCAAACATGTCCAAAGATTAAGATACAGGATAAAAATATCTTCCCTGGACATCATAAGAAGATACTGTTCTTATATATGAAGTAAAATATCATGAAACTGGCCAAAAAATGAAAAAAGAGGGGTATAAAAAAACTGCCTTTTTTTTTTTTTTTGGCTGCTGAGGTTCATTTTGACTTCTTTCATCTTTGTGTAAGTGTCTGCCTTCATCTGCTTTACCGGCCATCTCGGTCTCTGTCCGCTTTCTCTTCCTCGCTATTTATTATTCAGGGGTTTTCATTCTTTAGGAACAAGATGCAGAATGAGCGCGGGAGGCCACACCCATCCCAGGGAAGCCCAGTCCACCCTAATGAACTTGGGGAATGCTGTCACCAGCCGTAAGTGGAGCTACGCTTCCTGAAGCAGTGGTTTTCCTTCCTACTTTCTCTTTTGCTCATTAGCTTGCTTGCTGCACAGAGTGTAATTCTTAAAAGCCTCTTTAGTGTCCCCCGAGAATGCCCACACATGGGTCATTTTCCCGTGGCCGTCCGTACACATCAGATGAACCATCCTATTACTGCAAGCCCGGGGCCTCTTCATTGTAATTAGACCATCCGGATCCACGTTATCGCAACTACAAAGCTAGTTTTCTTTCTTTCTTTTTTTTTTCCCCAAATCAGGGCAAACATGAGAGACATTGTTAAGTGACTACAGGAACAGCTCATGCACAGAATTTCAATGAATGCCTCTAAGGGAAGCTGGCATTGAATTCCATTTTAAACGGACGAGGCTGTCATATTATTGAAGTAATTCTCTGAACTTTCCTGGCCCAGAGTGCTGTGCTGACAGCCAGAGAGCCTCCACAACCCAGAGGGAGAAAACCTACAGGAGATTCACAAACGTTTTACTTTCTTAATGAGGCTGCGTGGCTTAGAAAATGTGGCATTCTTGCATTTCTGCACGTCTCCCAGTGTTAATTATGGACATGCTTACACCAGGCTGGGTGACAGCAAATTGGTGCTGAGGCAGCTTAGAGGAGTTCTCTCCACAGACTAAACTCAGGGTAGAGCGAAGACAGAGGTGGGTTTAATCATGGCTCGTGGGAGCATTCCCTCTGGGGGTGTTCCCATTGACAAATTGCTTTCGATCAGTTGGCTAGAACAGGACGATCATGAGGTCAGAAGTCATGGGGTCAACCCCACGGTGATTCTATTACCATCACTGTCACATAGTTACAGGTTGTAAGCTAGCCCCGGCCCACTATTCTGAAAATAAGTTCTATGGTCATAGATTCAATCTGTAGAACCCTACATCAAAACAGAGAGAAAAAACCCACTTGCTTTATAGTTAATCAAAAGTAACCTGTTTATAGAAGAAAGCATTAAATATTATTTTTCCCAATAGTCTTCAGTTGCAGACTGGCCGGGTTCTTACCTAAACTTTATTCTAGTGGTAGGTCCCAGCATCTGGGATCTCAGCTCCTCGACCAGGGATCGAACCGATGCCTCCTGCAGTGGGAGTGCAGAGTCTTAGCCACTGGACCGCCAGGGAAGTCCCTCTAGTGGTAGATTTAGCAGTAATACTGTTCCAGTGGTAGAGTCTGCTGGGAGGCAAGAGCAGTCATCCAGGCCAGAGACAATAAAGACAGATACTAAGGCAGAGATGGAGGCTGAGAGAGAAGGCGCACACCAGGGCCAGATACTGGCAGCCAGGAGTTTTAGTGATGCTGCATGTTGGACGGACACTAGCTTGGACTGACTGTACCATAAATGTAGATGTCAGTTGTCCACTGGAACCCAGACTCTGATAAACAAAAAGCCCTGATTTGTAGTGCTCACTGATTTGCCTGAGGTAACTATCCCCACCAATTTCAGGCTACAAAGGGCGTAACAATCAGCTGGCAAAACTCCTGATGTTTTGAATGTTGCTCGTGTAGGCCAAAACAAGAGAGCTCTGGTACCCCACTGATCTGAATTCAGTGTCAATCTGATTTTCAGTTTACTTAGGTTTTGCCTCTTTTATCCTTCCTTTGAACCTGCTGACTATACTTTGCTCTTTTTTGTAACAATGACTCTAAGAGCTATTCATAGGATTTTTATGGACATGGAGGAGACAGGCGCAGAGACACTGGACAGACACTGGATATACATTGGAGTGTATACTGGACTACACTGGATGTACACTGGTGTATACTGGAGTGTACACTGGAGTGTATACTGGAGTGTACACTGGAGTGTATACTGGACTGTATGCTAGAGATACACTGGTGTATACTGGAGTGTACACTGGAGTGTATACTGGACTTATACTAGAGATACACTGGTGTATACTGGACTGTACACTGGGGTGTATACTGGACTGTATGCTAGATATACACTGGTGTATACTGGACTGGACTGGACACTGGATGTGTCTATATGTGCATTTGACTGCCAGCTGTCCAGACGTGTCCAGCTGTGCATTTGACCATATACCAGAGTGCCAGATGTGTGCCAGATGTGTGCCAAATATGTCTAGCTGTGCGCCAGATGTGCATCTGACCAGCTGTGTACCAGATGTGTCCATTTACACTGGACTGGACTATACACTGTACTGTGGAGTATACTGGACCCTGGACTGCACCTGATGATGTACACGGGCCTGGGCTGTGCACCAGACTGTCTGGTAGACTGTACACTGTACTGTACCGTATACTGGACACTGGCCTGTACCTGATGATGTACACGGGCCTGGGCTGCGCATCAGACTGCCTGGCAGACTGTACACTGTACCACATACTGGACACTGGCCTGTACCTTGTGGTGTACAACAGACTGTACGCTGGACCGCACAGCATACACTGGACCAGACCGCACCGCATACACTGGACTGGACCGCACAGGACACTGGACTGGACCGCATACCGGACACCGGACCAGACCGCACAGGACACTGGATATACACTACACTGTGTCCAGTGGGTGTCCACTGGCATGTACACTGGCTTTGAAGAAACTGAAAGAAGTACCAGCATGATGTTTTCTGGCACATCATGGATACACATCCTCTGAACCTATATATGCAGAAGGCCAGGCTCTAATGATGTGGGATTTAGTTCCTCCTGATTTTTCCTTGAGCTCTAGGGTAGACAACATCAGTCCATTTTCAATTTCGAGATGCCAAAAAAGTTTAAAGGTCAACTTGCTTACATTTTATTACAACAAAAGAGTGATTGATTCTAAATTATATAACGGGTAGCTCAAAAACAAAAATCCCACAACTGAACCTGGTATAAATGGTTTTCTACCCATAACTAATGTCTTCTAAGGAGAAAATCCAGGGATAAACATTTGTAAAGAAATTCTCATCATAGGGTTCAGGGAACATTAACTTTGAATCCTCTGTGTTTCTATCAGTTTTCCAACAGATGGCCCCAAAGTGAAGCCGCTGGGCAAGAGATGATGTCACAAGTCCAAGCAACAAGAACGAGATTGTTTCTGTTCATCTACCTAATCAACCCATGATTATCCTTGTTAACAGTTATTTAAAAGTATTGCTTTTATCTAATCAAGACAACAATTAGAAATCTATAGGCTTGTCCATGCAAATACAAATGTGCTTATTTTCTTAGCTGGAGCTGCAGGATATGGTCCACACTTAAATCCCATTTCACAATAATTAAAGTAAAAATAAACATGAAGGAGGAATGGTCTTCCACCCGAGGCCTGCTAGCGTTTCACTGTGGTCAGATTCTTTGTGCTGTGCTGAGTCGCTCAGTCGTGTCCAACTCTCTGCAACCCCAAGGACTGTAGGCCGCCAGGCTCCTCTGTCCATCAGGATTCTCCAGGCAACAATACTGCAGTGGGTTGCTATGCCCTCCTCCAGGGGATCATCCCAACTCAGGGATTGAACCCAGGTCTCCTGCATTGCAGGCATATTCTTTACCATCTGATCCACCAGGGAAGCTTATAAGCACCCAAACAGAGCAGGAGCTGTACTGATGGTCACACCTTTGCGGCCTGCTGAATTCACTGTAAGGAGATGATGCCAACAGCCCGGGTCTAAGAGAACCAGGTGCGCCTCACAGGCTGTCTCTGGCAGCACACCAGGTTGCGCTGAGTGTACTAAGCCAGGCCCACCTTGCAGCCCTTCTCAACGCTTTGAATTCTCACAGTTTGCCACTCAGTCCTGCCTCCTCATCACATCTCCATCTCCGAGTGCCTGTGTCCCTGCCCTGCTTCCCTTGACAATGGTTCTCAACATTCTCCTGTCTCTGGAATCACTTGGTTAAAATGACCAAGTTAAAACACAGATTCTTAGGCTCCAACCTCCAGAGGTTTTAATTCAGCAGGTTTAGGTGGGGCCTTGGGAAGTGCTGTCTTGACAAGTTCCCAGGGGGCTGCTGATGCTGCTGGTCTGGGGACCACACTTTGAAGATCACTGCTGGACCTTGGTTTTCAATGAATTCAGTCATTAAGTCGTGTCCAGCTCTTTTATGACTCCATGGACAGTAGTTACCAGGTTCCTCAGTCCATGGGATTTCCCAGGCAATACTACTGGAGTGGGTTGCCATTTCCTTCTCCAGGGGATCTTCCCGAACCAGGGATCAAACCTGGGTCTCCTGCTTCGGCAGGTGGATTCTTTAGCGCTGAGCCACCAGAGAAGCCCTTTCAATGAATACTTCTGCCTTGAATTCTTACCGTTTAAGCCTCTTACTTTTCGTTTCATATTGTAGCTGATGGGATCTGATACATCACTCCTTGTGCGGGGGAGGGGGCGGGGGGGGGCATCTCTCCTCTCTGACTTCATTTTCCTTACCTGTAAATCTGGGACCATCCTTTTCTCAAGGGGTTTTAGGTAGACCAAGATCCCTCTTGTAAGAAACATCCAAGAGACCGAGCACCCGGCTGTGACTGAGATGTGACCTCCCTGCCCCTGCTCATCCTCTGGAAAAGGAAACGTTTCTTATACATCTGGGTCTAGCCTGGTATTCTGCATTCAGTGACTCAAGAACATTTATCAATGATATTGATGAAAAACCACCCTCACTGTATTTGCCCTAGAGGAATCTTACAATGCCACAGGACAGAAAATAAGCCCACAAACAGAGACCTGGGGAAAAACAATGAGGAAGCAGGAATTCCCTGGTTGCCCAGTGATTAAGACTTAATGGTTAAGACTTCACCTTCCCATGCAGGGAGTCTGGGTTTGATCCCTGATCAAGGAATTAGGTTCTGCATGTCACACAGTGTGGCGGGCGGCGGGGAAGCAGCAATGTACTCAGAACGCCGCAGCCCTGCCCATGCTTGAGGGATGGCCAAAGAAAAGCAACTGATCACCATCACAGCAGAATAAAGACAAAGCTGACCAGACGCCAACTGTTTTTTCTTGTCCCTTCTGCCTCTGGAAAAAGTTCCTTTCAGTAGCAAGTCAAGTGGGCACACCACAGCTTCCACTTTCACCTGATAGTGTTGGGACAGGTGCAGGGAGAGGCCTCTATAAGGAGGAGATGTGGAAAGGAGCTGAAAAAGGGAGTGGGAAGGGCAGAAAAACCCCCAGACACTGTCTGGTATGTGCAAACCGGTCTGCTAGCGCTCGGCCAGGCATCTGGGAAAACAAATCAGATTTCTGAAGCCCCGCGTCTTTGGGACGTAACTGTGGGCTTGCTTGTATGTCTTGATCATCACTGGGCTTGGTAAAAAAAAAGCCAACGAGAAACCCGGCGCTCACCTCCTTGCCCTCCTAGAGCACATGTCTGGGACTCCTTGCTTTTCTAAATCTCTTCTCAGGGCCTTCCCTGGTGGTCCAGTGGTTAAGACTTCACCTTCCAATGTCGGGGGTACAGGTTCCCTCCCTACTTAGGGACCTAAGATCCCACATGCCTTGCAGCCAAACCACCAAAACAGAAAACAGAAGCAATGTTATAACAAATTCAATCAGGACTTCAAAAAACGGGGACTCCTCCGGTCCCCGTGGTTAAGAATCCGCCTTGCACTGCAGGGGACGCGGGATTGATCCCTTGTCTGGGAACTGAGACCCCCACCTGCCTCCGAGAAACTAAGGCCCTGCATCACAACTACTGAACGCGTGTGCTCTGGGGCCCACGTGACACAACCAGGGTCAGGGCACCACGAAGATCCCGCGCGATGCAGCTAGGCCTGATGCAGCCCAAACGAAAGAAGCTGCAAGAAAGTAAAATAAAAAAAAAAAGACTTTAAAAATGGTACACATAAAAAAAAAAATCCTCTCTTGCCCTGCCCTCTCTCCTCCCCACTGCAAGTCTGAAATCGTTCAACTTGAGTGGGAACAATGGATCTGGAGTCCTCCTGGCCCAGCCAGCTCAGGACGATGGAAGCTGGGGGTGCTGAGGGCGAAGAAGGCACAGGATTGCACACAGAATTTCTCATGAGCTGGGGGTTAAATCTCACTCTGCTGTCAGTCCCCTTGCTGGCATATATATGCTATAGTGCTTCCTCCAAATATGACAGACCGGGCTGCCAGGCGTATTTTTGACACACAAATGCTGGCTCTGTTGCTATTACCATGTCATTACCAAGCGCTTGGAGAATACACCTTGTGTATGTGACCTGGGGCTCACCAAGCTTGTTTCCAGTAGCTACCAACAGACTTTTCTAAGACAACCCACAGTAGGGCATTATGGAGGAAGAAAAGAAAAATCTGGAGATTCAAGGAACATATCATGATTTGTAAAAGACAGGAATCAAACCATCTCTTTGGAAACTCTCAGCCCGACTGCATCCTGATGTTTAGACATAGATATGAGTGCTTCAATGGAACAAACTCTGGGAGACAGTGTGCCTGGCATGCTGTGGTCTATGGGGTCGCAAAGAGTTGGACACAGCTTGGCGCCTAAACACACACACAGGAGCAGTTTTTATCAACAGGCAACGTTCTCAGGAGGTCATATGCTGAGTAAGTATAGGCCATGTTTGCATGAACTCAAACCCGGAGAACGAGCATTCATTCCCCTTTCTTCCTCCAAGCTTATTTATAATAACCCTTACGGCTTGTACATGACTGAGTTAAGCACTTGAGGAGCAGTACCATTATGACTCACTTTACAGAAGATGAAAGTAAAGCACAAGGAATCCCTGGATTGTTTAGGGACACATAGCCCACAGGGGCCAGAACTAAGTCAGGGGTCTTCTACTAATCTCTCAACCCCCACCCCCAACTCAGGATCCTGGTGGGCAACAGAATTCCGCTGCAGTGATTCACCTGAAGAGATATTAATAAAGAGAGCATTGCCAAACTAGTAGGCAAGTTAAGACACCAGGATGGACTTCCCTGGTGGTCCAGTGGCTAAGACTCCACGCTCCCAATGCAGAAGACCTGGGTTCAATCCCTGGTTAGGGAACTAGAACCCACGTTCTGCAAATAAGACTTGGTGCAGCCAGTAAAAAAGAAGACAGGAGAGGGAGACACCCAGAGCCTAACCACAGAAAGAACTGTTTTCTCCCCTCAGCGTGCAGGTGTCGGGGTGGAGCCAGTGTTCCTAGCAGCCCTTGGGGCCGCCTGGGGAGCTGTCTGCACAGGGAGGGAGGCAAGGCTGAAGAGATTCTGATCTCTCTTCCTTTGCCCTCCTGCTGCTGACGCCTTCCATGGACAAAACCCACCTGGAAGCCACAGGACAAAGGATGCTGAGAGATGCAGTTTGTGGAGTCAGAAGAGAAGGATGGAGAATGGCTATGTGACAAGAGGAGAAGCAAGCAGAATCCTGCCCCCACCTTCCCTTCAAAAATTACACAGAACACACCCTTATATCAAGCAGTATTCCCCTCACCAGCCTGCCAACCTGATCAAACAAAGATTTTAAAAATGAGAGTCGGATAATGATGTTAGCAGAGTCGTGTCTCTTGGTTTTATAGATCTGTTTTTTTTTCCCCCTCAGAAATTATCTTTTTTTAAAAAACACCTGATAATGTGTCAGACTGTGCACTTAGCATGACTGCCTCAGCAATTAAGTAAATGTTAACTCGTGAATTTAGATGTCATTGGCTATTAGGGCAGAATATTTGACTCTTGGCCCTAGTGCTTGCCTTTCCATTTTGAGGAAATGGCAATGTTTTGTAGGGAATTGATAATAACTTAGGAAGTATTATTAAGTAATATTACTGTTTAAATATCCTGTAGGGCAGAGGGGAAAAAAAAGTTAAATTATGATTCAGCTCCAGCAGTACTACTCATTTTGTTGAATTTGACATTTTCCTTTGCCGGCTGCACCACCAGATGGCTGAGATCAAATGGATAACAATGGGCAAAGGATATTTTAGGAGAAAATGAAAGAAAGAAAAATAGGGTCTAGTTTATTATTTCCACAGTGACCCTAACTGAGCCTTGAATTCCCAAGCACATTTGGGTTAGAAAATGCTCTGCTATAAATTGGTCTACAGTTTAATACATTTCACCATAATTATCTCAAATATTTAAAGGAATTATTAGCAAGATGAAATGGTATGAAAGAATACTTCAATAAGACTTCAAATTAGCCTGCTGGTGTTAAATCTGAGTTTGTGTTTCCTAATAGAAAAATCACAGGCTCCGTAATCAGACAGACAAGAGGCTGACTGCCGCATCTTCTACACACTGGCTCTATTATTCTTGAGCTATGTCTTGCTTGCCTATTAACTGGGTGCTACTAATTCCAGTAGTCATGTATAGATATGAGAACTGGACCATAAAGAAGACTGAGCGATGAAGAACTGATGCTTTTGGATTGTGGTGTTGGAAAAGACTTGAGAGTCCCTTGGACAGCATGGAGATCAAACCAGTCAATCCTAAAGGAAATCAACCTTGCATATTTATTGGAAGGACTGATGCTGAAGCTGAAGCTCCAATACTTTGGTCACCTGATGTGAAGAAGAGCCAGGTCATTGGAAAAGATCCCTATGCTGGGAAAGCTAGAAGGCAGGAGGAGAAGGGGAGAACAAAAGATGAGATGGTTGGATGGCATCACCGACTCGATGAATACGAGTTTGAGCAAACTCCAAGAGATAGTGAAAGACAGGAAATCCTGGTGTGTGGCAGTACATGGGGTCACAAAGTGTTGAAAATAACTTAGCCACTGAAAAACAACAACTAATCTCCAATTCCCAGGGCTTTTATGAAGACCAAGTAGATGTAAGTCATACGTCCTCACACATAGCAGTGTCTATGATAGTCGGCATCTGTCTCCACCAAAAGATGCTGTGTAACCCAAAGTGTTTCCACTCCCCCACTATTGCACCTTACATGAAGAACCAGCTGGGTTTTGATACCACCAGGGAGGACTCCACATGCCAAAACAATTCCTGGAACGGCCTCATCTAGCTGACAGTGTTCAGGCTTCCGTACCCCAAATTGCCTACGAGCCAAGACACAGTCCTTAAGTGCAGTCCACCTGGGCGTGACCATGGGTGCTGCAGTGACTGTGCCTTTCTGACCTGGGTTTATGTGGAAAGTGTGATGGAAAGCAACAGGAGCAGCTCTGGATGTGCAGGCAGGCACAGTACTCAGGACACCGCGCAGCGAGTGGGCGAGGTGAGCTCATCACAGCCCGGGAGCCCAGGTCCAGGCGGGCGTCATCCGCAAAGGCCGGGGGTTCCGGACTCCACACGCTGGCGGAGCACCGATTTCTAGGCTGTAACTTGAAGACAGCCAGGGGGCCTGTGTCCTTTGTCTAGAAGCTGTGCTCCACATTTAGTAGCAACGACAGAGAAACCTGAGACTTCCCTTTGTTCCCATGTAAGAAACAGATCCGGTTTCCCTCCGTCTTGTGTCCTAACCTAAAGCTGTCTCAGAGCAGAAGATGACAGGGGGAATCCTGGGTTCAGGGAGGTGCCTTTCCATCCTTTTTCAGGGGATTCTCATCACATCAAAGATGAGACATTAATGCCAAGTGGCAGCTCCCACCTCTGCTCCCCCTGGGCGCCTGTCTTGCCCAGGGTCCATGTCTTAACTCAGACTATGATTGTTGTTCACAGCGCCTGGAACCCCTGAGATCCCTGCAGAAAGACAGAGAACCTTCCCCTTTAGGAGTATCGCTAAACTAAGCATTGTGTACTGTTTGTTAGGCGAGATGATGAAGCAAGTGATTTTTAGGAAGAAAGGTATATTTTGAGTGAATACATTATTTTTTATTTACTTATTAAATGTATTTACTTGTGTGGGGTCTTAGTTGTGTAACTCGGGATCTCCTGGTGTTAACGTATGGGCTTCGTTTTTCTGCTGCATGTGGGAATCGTAGTTCCCCAACCGGGGGTTGAACCCATGTCCCCTGCATTGCAGGGCAGATTCTTAACCACTGGATCATTGGGGAAGTCCCTATATTATTATTTTAAGAGATAGTTTATTTTTTCACTGATGCCTCTGGCATGCAGGGTCTTAGTTCCCCAACCAGGGATCACACCCATGCCCCCTGTGGTGCTGAACATGTTATTGATTATACTACAGTATTCTTTCTTTTTTTTTTTAAAATTAATTAATTTATTTATTTTTTCAGTGGTACAGTATTCTTTCAAGTGCAATATTTAACAATGTTCATAATTTATCTGGACCAATTTTGCTTTTTCCTGTTTAACAAATGACACAGTGATGTTTCATTTGCTTTCTGTTTAATTATGTGAGAAAAAAAATAATGATTTGTGAATAAATATCTTTCAAAATGTTGAGCTTGGGAAACAAATGAGACTAAAATAGGCATTGTGTTAAAGATAGATTTTTTTAAATGCTTTTTGACTTAATGTTTAGAAATGCTATACCTTATACATTATAAATCAACTGACTGGTTTTGATAATTTTTGTGTTTTGTTTCTAATTGATGAGTTAAGACAAAAAGGATTCCTGCTGCTCACTGAGCCCTTATCCACAAAAAAACGCATTGTAGATTATAGATAGGCTTTCTTTTAAAATAAACAACCCCATTGGATATAAACATCATTATTTCCCTCTCTTAAACTTTGGAATGTATTTACTTCTAATCTTTATTTTTATCTATTACATATTGTCCAGAGGGGCACAAAATTAAGATTAAAATCTAACTCCCTCATTTCTAAAACTTTTTTTTTCCAAAATAACTGAGCCAATATTGCATTTATGTATAAGGTGACATATGTAGCAAACATATGTTTACTAATGCCAGTTACTCTAGTGTAATTATTAATAATCTTCCTTTTCACTCTCGAACGAGCATGGGTTCAGATGAGAAATTTTGCAGTTACTATATATAGGTCTATGTATCAGATGACATTTACACACACATATATATATACACACATACATGTGTGTCTGCAACTGTATGCATATGCAAATGTACACATAAGTATACATTTTTAGGAATTGAGGGAAGATTTTTATTGGTGTGAATTTAGAGAAATGTCACTCTTTTTGAGCTCCTCATATCTTGGATTGCAACATTGGCTATTTCCTCTCTTCCTGTTCCAGTTATGCATATAAGCTAAACAATGGATAAATTCAGATTGAAACTATTTACATCAATTTGGCAGATAACTGGGTTCAGAACAGTGCCAAGAAGAATGAGTGACTGAGTCACGGCAGCCTCTCATCTAATCTCTCTTAAGAGCCTCCCACTCAGAGTGCATCTGCTGAATTCCTTTCTTGGTGGAGAGGGTGGGGATGGGGGGATGCTTGTGATGATTTGATGCATTAATCTTTTTCAAATGGACATATTTGCTGTTTTTAACAGCAGGAACTGCCAGAAGCCCTGATGTCCAGTTTGGGAACTGCTGCTTCATTTCCTCACTAACCTTTGAAAGGGAGGCAGCAAAACAATAGGCAGCCCCTGGAAGCGTTATTGATCAAGGACACTGACATTTAAGAGTTACTAAGGATCGTGAATCACACTGAGAATTTAATGAAATGTCTCTCAACTGTTTTTTTTTTTTTTTTCCTGGTCAGTTTTACCCTGGCACATAAAGAAAAAAAATACTTTGTGTAAAATTTTGCTGATTTCAGGAGCTCCAAAAGCCCAGTCCAGAATTTAAAACTCCTGATCTAGGGACTTCCCTGGCAGTCCACGGTGAAGACACCGTGGTTCCACTGCAGGGGGCGTAGGTTTGACCCCTGGACTGGGAACTAAGACCCCACCCGCATGCCTCAGAGCATGGCAATAAAAAGACCAGCTCCAGATCTAGTGGCCAAAGATGAGCAGCCCTCATTCTTTACCATTCAGATATGACAAGATTCAAATCAGTCAGTTCCCATCACGTTCTTCCAGCAATATCCTAAATATTAAAAAAGAGTGGAAGAGAGGGAGAGAGGGCTTGAGGAATTCACAAGGAAGAAATCTGCATTGATAAAGAACAATTTACTGTCACTCAGACAAGTTCAGGCATCTCTGACCGATCAGAGAGAGACTACGACAGAAGAATGCTCCTCCCGCCTACTTTGTTGGTGGGCATGTGAATTGGTGCAGTCACCATGGAAAACAGCATGGAGGTTCCTCAAAAACCTCAAAGTAGAGTTGCCATATGACCCAGCAATGCCACTTGCGTATACCCAGATGAAACTGTAATTCGAAAAGATACACGTACCCCTATATTCACAGCAGCATTGTCACAATAGCCAAGACATGGAAACCTAAATGTCCATCGACAGATGAGTGGATAAAGAAGATGGTACATATATACACTAGAATATTACTCAGCCTTAAAAAGAATGAAATAATGCCATTTGTGGCCACATGGATGGTCCTACACCTACAGAATATCATACTAAGCAAAGTCAGTCAGAAAGACAATTACCATATGACGTCACATATATGTGGAATCTAAAATATGATGCAAATGTACGTATCTAGGAAACAGACTCACAGACATAGAGAACAGACTTGTGGTTGCCAAGGGGAAGAGGAGGTGGGGAAGGGATGGACTGGGAGTTTGCAATTAGAAGATGCAAGCTAGTATATAGAATGGATCAACAATAAGGTCCTACTGTGCCGTACAGGGAACTATAATATTTTCAATATCCTGGATAAACCCCAGTGGAAAAGAATATGAGAAAGAATACATGCATAACTGAATCACTCTGCGGCACGGCAAAAATTAACACTGAAAATCAACAATACTTCAATAAAATGTCAAAAAAAAGAAAATGTTTCTCATTTAGTAATATTCCCCAGCCATTTTTTTTTTTAAAGTTGCTTGCCCTGAGGGAAATCCTTTCTAACCTGTTATTAAATTGGTAAGTTCATTTTGGGTGGGACATTCTCCATCTTACCTCAGCCACATTAAAGTAAAAACACCCTGCTGAGCTGATAGGCTTCTGGAGACCAAATGCTCTGTCTCCCAGCTGAGGCCGGACACAGACACTGTCCTCCAAAAGTGTTAAACTGAAATGGAATGGGCAGACCCTCCCCAAAACACATCTGCTTAGCTAACAGTGTGCCTTCCTGATGCTGCCAGGGAACACAGGCCTACAAATGCCCATATTTAAATAGCTGGAGCCAAAGCTGCAGCCGACCATGATAATTAGTTTCATTATTAACTGACTAAAAAACACATAGAGCTGTTTCTTTGGAGAATAAATTTTTAATTAAGCAAAGTTGGTGTTTCAGCAGGTGAGGGACCCTGGAAAGCTTGTATGATGAAATTTCATGACTGATAACTCCTAAGCGGCCTGGCATTATTAACAAGATCATGATGAAGGACATAGCTGAGCAGTTTAAAAATAGATGATTACAAATGCTTTCCCTAGGTGTGAAAGAACCACTATTTGATATCTAATACTTGGGCCTACACACCTAATGATGTCTCAGCGGATACAAACACCTCATCCTAAGACCACTAAAAACATTTCTTTGGGAGAAAGCAAAGATGATTACTGTTCTATTTTGTAGGCACAACTGTCAAATCACAAGAGGCTGTATATATTACAGTAAAGACCCAGGGTTGGGATTCAGACCCTTTGCATCTCCTAGGGCAGTTACTTCTGCTTACCAAGCCTCTATTTCCATCATCTGCAAAGTGGAGGAGGTGATTCAATTGACAACATCAATCTTACAGGATTGAGGTGAGGATTAAGTGATAATATACCCCTAAGCGCACTGTCTGGCATATAGAGAGAAAATACTCAAGTTGCTTTAGTTTATAACTCAAAAAGTGATTTGAAGTTAGAAATTCACTTGCTGCCAAGAGTGTAACCCCCCAGGGTTCACCCCAAAAAGCATCACGCACTAATAACATGATTTATCCTGGAGATGATATACCTTCTACTCATTTTTCAAGACACAGCTTGAAGTTCCATGAATAAAAAGAAACTCAATGCTTAGGCTGAAGATATGCCTCAGAAAGCCATCTTTCAAAATACAAAATCCTTTTTATCTCACTTCCATAAAAAGTAAAATATCTGTGGGGAACAGCTGGCTATAGGCAAAAATAATTGTAATCTAATGCGAGGCTCTGTTACAGAAGCGCCCTTCTACAGCAGAGCAGCTGAGCCAGGCTCCGGCCGACACCCTGTGCCGCGGGGCTGAAATCAGTGCATTAACCCAACCGAAGCCTGGGTAGCTGTTCTCAAACATCTGACGCCCTTTAATTTATCTGCAACTAAGAAATCTCTGATCACCACACAGATGATTGCCCAAAATAAAGTGGAATAAAAAGAGAGGAGGGTTTTGTATTGTAGGGGTAAATCTACTGGACTGGAAAGAAAACAGCTTGGCTCTGAGAAAGGCAAGATCAAAATGGGATGGAGTCAGACTGTAAGGACCACCCAAGAAGCCACGGCCTCACATCTGGATGCAGGAAACACCCTTATCTCTGAAACAAGGTTGGCTGTGCTGATCACTGACCCATTGTACGGAAACCTGAACTTCAGCTCATGACTTTTACTCAATTACATGGCTCTGAGCAAGTGACGTAACCACCCTTGGCCTTGGGTTCCTCACCCTGAATATGACTGACAAGCTAGATGGTGGTGGTGGCGGTGGCTTGGTCGCTAAGTTGTGTCCAACTCTTTGGCAACCCCATGGACTGTAGCCCTCTAGGCTCCTCAGTCCATGCGATTTCCCAGGCAAGAATACTGGAGTGGGTTGCCATTTCCTTCTCCAGGGGATCTTCCTGGTTAAGGGATTGAACCTGGGTCTCCTGCGTTGCAGACAGATTCTTCACCAACTAAGCCACCAGCGAAGCCTGACAGGCTAGGGTCCAGATGTTAAACTGGATCTAAGAGCTCTTCTAACATTCAAATATTTAAACAGGATTGCTTTATGGAGGACAACTAAGTATTCTGTCACAAACTTTTGAAACTCTGGAAGATGTTTCCTATTTATTTATTTTTCACTTAAAAAAATTTTATTGAGGTAGGTATGGTATAAATTGCAACAAACTGCATATATTTATAGTTTATGGAGATGAAATTTGACATTTATAAAATACTTTAGACTTCATAAGAATTTTATTAACATGAGGCTGAAAATCATCACCACAATCATGAACATATCCATCACTACCAAAAGTTCCTGTTTTTAAACAAAATTTGACTGGAGTATAGTTGCTTTGATGTTTCCTATTTAAATATGCTTTCCTTTTATCCCGCTTCCAAGAATAGCTGATAAGGATACTGGATCCTTCAACACATGCTCCCAAATGCTTCAAATTCAACTTGCCAAATTCATCAAAGGTTATCTCTCTCACTGGCTGCAGTAACCAGCTGCAACCAAAATTAGAACTTTGTGATGGCTTCAGAGAGCAGCTACATTTGCTACTTCAAAAGACAGTATCGAATCTGAACTAAATCTGATACTAGATTTGTCCCCCCCCCCTTTTTTTTTTGGCCAAATGTAAACTGGGTTTTCATGGACTCTGTTGAGGTTAGTTCAGTCAGTTTATACCAACATTTTGGGGGGAGAAAAATAAACATGAAAAAATACCTCTTGATTTGAAAATAGTTCAAAAGGCCTTTAAAAAATTATTTTGCTAATGTATGTGACTCTGCTTATTTTGAGTCACTTTTCTTTCTTTTGATTCAAGTCCTCTTAAGAGATTGTTTCTATGTTATTACTTACCTTTGTTACATGGTTCCCAGTGTGCTGACCCCATACCCTCCATGCAGTTACAATTCCTGCACATAGCCGATGCTTAATAAATCTATTGTTATTGTTGAATGGAACTGGATAGATAAAACAGCATTACGGATGTCTTATTTCTAAAGAGCCAACCTAGAGGCCAACAAGAAAAGCAGGTAATGGACACCAACATGCACATGGGCAAGGAGACTGAACTAGAAGTCCCCCTGGGAAGGACTGTGGTCCTCAGTCCGTCTGACCTATCTGCCTAAGTGTGCCTCTAGCTCCGAGGGACAGGCCGTTTCCAACACAAGTTCTCTCCCAGTGGAATCTCAGGTCACACGTAGATGGATGCTGTCCGTGGCTCTGGGCTGAGCACGTAACTCATCACACCCGTTTCTCAGGTGACAAACGAGAGCTGGGCGATTCCTCCAGCTCCGACAATCCAG
This sequence comes from Cervus canadensis, assembly GCF_019320065.1. Lineage (NCBI taxonomy): Eukaryota > Metazoa > Chordata > Mammalia > Artiodactyla > Cervidae > Cervus > Cervus canadensis. Next base: position 49,489,573 of record NC_057407.1, read on the forward strand.
GACTTTCATGTTTTGCCAACACTGACTGACCTTCTCCTTTGAAGATCCTGTGTCTTTACTAACGATTAATTAATTCTGTTTGCCACTCCAAATAACCATTCGCTGACCGAAACGATACACTACAGCAATGAATAACCTCCGCATTGTAAATCACGTGAATGACACAGACTAACTATCAGGGTATAAAGCATCATGGCAGGACAGTCAGCAGGCTGCTGTGGGTGATTTTAACATTTTGTTTAGTTTTTCTGCAGGCTATCTCCCAGGCTCAAAAATGATGCTCAGCAATTATGGCATCGAGAGAAATTGGGCAGAGTCACTTCCTACCTGTCAAAACGCATAATCAAATATGTTCACCCTTCTCAAGGCCACGCCATTCTTCAAGCGTCTTCTTAAATTGTGGCAGGAAGTGCTTCACCACAAACAGTAAGTGCTGTTTGTGGTCAGAACAACCACAAGCTCTTTCCTAGTGCTCTGTCGCAAAGCATGCTGATGAAGGCTCCCATTCCAGCTGGAGAGGCAGCCGAGAGTCAGAATGCTGGACCAGTTTACTCACCTTACTAACGTCCGCCCTTAAAGACACTACGGTTGGTAACACCTAGCCACTTTCCTACACCGAGTGGGTGAAAAGAAACAGGTAAAAGGAGTGCCTGGAGACATCCAAAAGACTAAGTATGTTCCTTCTTTAAGAAAATTTAGAAGCCCAACTTGGGGCCTCGCTGGGAAGAACATCATATAAAGCAGGTTTGGAGAGCTTCCCTGGTGGTTCAGTGGTTAAGAATCCGCCTTCCAATGCAGGGAACATGGGTTCGATTCCCTGGTCCAGGAAGATCCCACATGCCATGGGGCAACTAAGCCCATGCGCCTAACTACTGAGGCCACGTGCCCTAGAGCCTATGCTCAGCAACAAGAGAAGCCACCACAGTCGGAAGCCCACGCATCGCAGCTAGGGAAAGCCCATGCACAACAAGGAAGACCAAGCACAGCCCCAAATTATATAAATAATAAAAACAAGTCTGTTTTAATCCCAGAGACAACAAAAAAGAAATACATTTCCAATGAGCATTTTGCAGTCAACAGATGCTGCGGCTGAGCAGCTTTCTAGGACTTCCCTGATGGCTCATTGGGTAAAGAATCTGCCTGCTTCGCAGGAGACACAAGAGACGCAGATTCAATCCCTGGGTCCGGAAAATCCACTGGAGAAGGAAATAGCAATTCACTCGAGTATTCTTGCCTGGGAAATCCCAATGACAGAGGAGCCTGGCGGACAATTGTCCGAAGGGTCACAAAGAGTCAGACATGACTGAGCCTACCAGTTGCCTTGCTATTCGAATGATGCAATGGATTCCGCGAACAGCAACGACACAGCAGACTTAGGGAGTGAGTCCCCTGGACTGTGAAAGCTCAGTGGTTTCCATGGCCCCACACTCTAGCAGCGTTGTGGGATTGTTATTTTTGTGGTTGGGGGAGACTTCTCTGAGTTTTCAAACCAAATTACCACCTGCTTTTCTAAGCAGTGCCTGTACTCCCGTGCTGTCTCCATGTCAACTGCCCTTCCTGCTTCTTGATGAAGTCACATGGCTCTGGCTACTGGAATGTATATCTTCTAGGTAGGCAGCAAAGAAAGTTGGCCCCAAATTATCATCAAAGGGGTCTGGGTGGATGGAAAGAGATTGTCTTAGCACAATCAGCCTAAAACTACCAAGGGGAAAAAACTATAATCTGACAAATTATAACTGGCGGCAATGAGGGAGGCCACAGGGCAGAGGAACTCGAGGGTGTCTTACCAACACAGGAGAGAGGAAAATGCAGGTGTCCTAGGGGGTTTAGATAGCAGGAAAGGGAAGCAGAGTTTTAACAGGCTTAAAGCAAAGTGGGCTGTGTCAAGGAGTTAACCCCGTGCCTGGACAGCACAATGCGCCCAGGGTCCTGTCTCCTTTGTCTTAAGCACAGAGTTAGGACAGGTGCGGACTGTTGTGTCCGGAAGGATCTGTCTGAACCCCCGCACGCGGGCTGCCCATCAAGGCCGCTTCTCTGTGTCACAGGGACTCAAATGCCCCGGGCGGGAGTGGCAAGTTTTATTCTTCACTGATGTAACTTCACACTGTCCATGATCTAAGAGGACAAGATTTCTCAGTGAACAAGCAGGTAGCAGTCACTCAAGGAAGGTGGTTACTGTGACTCTACAGCTCCCTGTCCTCAGGAGACACACTTCCGGTTAATGCTGCCCACACTTCCGGTTAATGCTTTCTGTGCCTGGTATTCCAGCCTGATGAATGGCTGGGCAGAGTTTTACTTTCTCAGCCTGAGCTAATTTTCACTCTTTGAAGATACAGATATATAATATAGAACTCACTGTGTGTGCAAGAGAGAGATGGAGGAGGAGGAGGAACAGGGACGGAGGGAGAGAGAGACAGACAAAGAATGCTTTATTTCTTCACGGATTCTCAATAATCTTTCCCTTGACTTTCCATCTGGGCTTAACACAGGCTGACACCCCAAAGGAGAATTTCATTTATTCTAGCCCCTTTTCATTTCCATAACATTCCTAATTTAGTAAACTATGCCTGTGCAGTGAACTCAGGATACTGAAAATTATCATGCCAGTACATAAAGAACACAATGGCAATATGATAATAAATTGTAAGCATCATAATGATAAAATAATTATAGTAATAATACTGTAATATTGTAATAATTTAGAAAAGGATGCAGGTGGCCCTTCAGTGGAAAGATAGATAAATGAGGCTGAGTCATGCTCAATTAAGCATTTGAAAAAATGTGAATCTCAACATGCACAAATGGAATTTTTTTAGAAAGCAAATTTGTGAATGGGATTTCATACAGAAATGTTGCCAAATAAATTTTTAAACAGTCGGCACTTCCATGGTGGTTCAATGGTTAAGATATCACCTTCCAATGCAGAGGGTGCAAGTTTGATTCCTGGTTGGGGAGCCAAGATCTCACATGTCTCACGGCCAAAACACCAAAACATAAAAGAGAAGCAGTATTGTACCAAATTAAACGAACATTTTAAAAATGATCCCCCCCAAAAAAAAAATCTTAAAAAATTTTTTTACCAACAATCATCCATGATGGCTTGCTATTTCTTTACTATATGGATCTTTTCTTTCAAAGACATGCTGCTAATAAAATGAATGATAGTAAAATACCAACTATCAGTGGTTTTTCCTTTTTAAATGGATATTTATGAAATAGTGGTAGTCCCAGAAAGATATGGTTTTCTAGAAGAGGAGTAATTAAAATCTCAGTGTTAGACATTGTCCCATATGCGGTAAAAATGAGCAAATCTTCCAAAAATGATTGTTCTCTTTCCACTTAAACTATTGGGAGCAGAACTGGCCAGCTAATTGCCTGTTCTAGGGAGCAATCAGCTCCCTTCCATGAATTCAAAGAGAGAAGGCCATGGGGTGAGGGCCTGGGGAAAAATAAGAAATACGAAGGAGAGAGGCAAAATTCTACCTACTTAAAGCAGTGGAAGACGGAAGTCTCAGCTCCACCTCCATCCTCCCCATCCTTTATGCCTCCCCATAGGAATGAATGGGCACCTAGCAGGGTATGAGCCTGGAGCTGGGCTGGGTTTGCCTTGGTTAGGCATCAGAAAGGCAAGGAGGTGGCTGGTGGAGCCAGAAACCATGTAAGTGAATGGAAAAGTGATGAGAAGACAGAAGTCTTGGGCTACATCCCTAGTAACCTGTAGATGATAGGGGAGGCGATGCTGACTTGAACACTGGATGTTTAAGAACTGCTAAGCAGGGACTTCCCCGGCAGTTCAGTGGCTAAGACTCTGAGCTCCCAATGCAGGTGGCCCAGGTTCGATCCCTGGTCAGAGAACTAGGATCCCATGTGTTGCAACTAAGAGTTCACATGTCACAACTAAAAAGATCTCCAGTGCCACAAATAGAAAAAAAAAGATCCTGAATGCCACAACGATGACCCAGTGCAGTCGAACAAATAAATTAAAAAAAAAAAAAAAAAAACTGCTAGGCATGGAGTTTTATTTAAGGGGTATAATGGGACTGCTACTACTGAGTGTTTGGAAAACATGGACTTAAAAGATCCTATAATCAGGCAAAAAGGAGGGGTTTATGATGTTCTTAATCATAGCTACTGGGTAGTTTGATATAAAAATAAACAGCACTATAAACTTCAAGAGATGGATGGAAAAATCTAAAATTCCATAGCAGGACATAGAAGTCCCCTCTTGATAATAAAGACAGGAAGAATTAAAGCTAATTCAAATATTGTAATATGCATGGGAAAACACTTGGCTTTGAAACAAATAAATTAGTTTCTAATTATGAAACCTGGCTTCTTTACAAACATTGTTTTCTCTGCTTGGAGTGAGCTATTGAGGCAATTACGAATAAAAGTATTTTCTTATCATGGAAGAAGTGATGGCAAATTAGTTTATAAATATTTAGCAGTTATGCAGTCAAGCCAATAAAAAAGAACACACTTTATTGTCCATCATGCTGATTAGAGTCCTGAAATAGTGTTAAAATTAGGTTATGTTTTTCTCATTGGGAACTTCAGATATAATATTGTTATGTAATCCATTTCCCTCTCAGGAGTCTAATGGGTTCAAGTCAGGTTTGAATTCGGGTTTGGTCCTTGTGAATTGAAGAGGAGATTAGAAGTCAGTCCCGGAGATCACCAAAAATCTGATTCTGGAGCCTGATTTACTGGAATGGCTGCCAACAGAGTCATCACCAGAAACGGATATTTATGAAACATCAGGTTTCTCCAACTTGTGCCTGGCAGACCCAGCCAGAACCACGTCTGCTCTGTCCCGTTTGTCTGTGGACTGGTTTCACTGAGACACTGGGGCAGTAAAGAGCTAAATGACATTTAACCCCAACTGCAAGCATTTAATGCTCATATCATTATAGTAATAATAAAGAAATAAATTGCTACTATAAAATAAGCAGGATAAAAAAATCTCATTTCTTGGTGAGCCTCCACAAGTTCCTTGTAATATTTCCTTGCACCTTAAAAAAAAAAAGTGTGTGTGTGTGTGTGTATATGTGTGTGTGTGTATATATATATATATATGGAGAGAGAGAGAGCGCTTCCCAATTTCATTTTTGGAAATGGGTTTATGATGCATTACGATTTACACAAATAAAAGTCTCAGAGAGCATTGCATCTCTAAAGCATGAAGATAACTTATTGTTCTGGCAAATGATAAAGCTGCTTACAGTGGCAGCTTTGATTTATTGAAGCAATTCACATACACTTGGAAAGTATATTAGCTTTGCCTCTGCCCACAAAGGGCACGTTTGAGCTGGGTAGGACACTCCAGTGATGAATTACAGACCAGATCCAACTGAAGGCGACTGGCACATCAAATGCCTAAAGGCTCCAAATTATAGCAAGAATGTGTTTTCCGTGGTAATCCCTCACATGCAGTGGCATCTATGGTAGGCAAAGAAACAAATTAGGGCCTCACTCTTTTATTTCATGACAGTGATTTTTAGTAACAAAGCTTCTCTTGTTTTTTATCAGTAGAGAGACTGGCATCCCCACACTGTATCCAGTATTAGCTTAGGCATGTGTGCCCGTAAAACTACAACTGGTTACCAACTGGTTCCAGGATGAAACTTGGCAGAACCATGTACCCAAACACCCAGTTTCCTCTTTGAAGAGGAGAAACATGACTCCAGCTATATGACCCGCATTTGAAATCTAGAAAGTTAAAGCCCTAATGGAAGATCACTGGGTAGAAGATTTCACCACACTGGATCTCAGATAATCCCCCTTCACAGAAAAGAGGTACCTGAGGATAGAAAGTCTTCAGAATCAGAGCCCATTTCTTCCGCAGGCTCAGTGAGGTACCCAGAGTGACAGGACGCATCAGTCACTGTGACCTGCGTATCAAGCACTGAGTCCCCAGTCTCAGCCATCTGCTCTCATTACTGCATTCACCACGGATGAGCCAGTGCTGGGATTCCCTCCACTTTGCAGATGAGAACACAGAGGTAGAATGGTCACACGGCTATAAAGGCTGTGTGAAGCCAGGTCATCTAACTTCTCAGTTCTTATTTCTAACCATTCCATTATATGGGACAAATTTCTTCTGCGTCATAACTATGCAGGCTGATCTGTTTTAAAGGACTAATTTTTATCTCTTCCACCTTTCTCATTTTTGATCTCAGTAGGAGGAAACTACTTACACTCAATTAATTGAATAAGTGCTGAAAGCACTTGACTTGCATTTGCATTCTCATGTCACCTCTTTGTTTCTTGGAATGGCTGAGCTTTGTTCCTTGGCAAGAAAGCATGCAAAATTGCATCCCAGCTGACGAGAAGGATGGGTGATTGATTTTCAGTGCACTGATGCTTCACTTAGGGAATAAAAGGAAGGAAGCAGGGCAAAAGAGAGAACCCAGTTAACTACTTGTTACAGTGTTTCTGTACTAAACCTCATGCTTTTTCTTCTTAGCTAAGCTTCTTAGCTATCACTCAGAATCAGTCTTAGACATGTCTCTAACAAGCTCTGTTATCACTCTCTCAACCCAAGTCAGAGCAGAAGGGGAAAAAAAGGGGCGAAAGCAATCCTGCTCAGAATCTGACATTCTGACAGATGTAACTCAGCAAAAAGAAGTGTAGTATTGGGATAGGGTAAGAACAATGCTGTGTTCAGTGAATCTATTCTATTTTGTCAGGTGGGAAAGTGAAATTACTTCTGCACAATTTCTATCCAAAATTTAACATCAGTTGCTAAAAAGGATAATTTTCTTCCTTTTTTTAAAAAAAACTAACCTAAGCATAATTTTCCCTGCCCTTCAGCAATAGTACATACATAAGACAATAATGTATTTCTCATGATTTAAATCCTGATGCTGTGGCTCTGTATTTAGCCAACAGAAGAAAGACAATTACTTCAGATTCTGACAAACAAAGAGGTTTTGGAAGTAACAAGTGTTAAAACTCCTTGCCATAACTTCAAAATCTTAAACAAAATCCACTCTTGACTCTGTAAACCTATGTTTACATGTATATGGATTTTTATCTTTCATATACAAACAAGAGAAACTAACATTTTTGTAAAAGTGGTAGATTTACATTTGCTTCTCTACAACCATTTAGAAAACTAAAATGCATATTTTATATATATTATATATACATATATATAATATATATATGCAAACATAAAACTAAAGCCCCACCCCCCCAACATTATCTAAGGTCTCTTTTTTGCCCAGTAATTCTGAGTTTCTCCTGATCTCTTTCAGGACCAAAGAAAACTGTGCTTGAGTGAGTCACCTGCCTTAGGGATGAGGGTGTAACACTTTCTGAGATCAATTCCTGACTTCTACACACTGTGTCCTATGTTGCTATCTCCCCACAGGCATGGAGGAAAGCAAGAAAAGATACAACTATACCCAAGGGACACGGGTCAGCCCTTAGAGTGACAACAAATGAGAGTCCATGGAAGACAAAAACTGCTAAACCTGTTGCCACACCACTGTATGTTGGTTACATGTGTTACATTTCTAGTGCAAGCCATCAACCTTTAAAATCAAAGCCACCATATCACAAAGAAACATGTCTAAAAATGCTCTTATTTATCATGCAAAAGTATGCATGTAAAACAGCTCTAGTTTTCTTGACAAGTATGTCTAAGAAGGACTCACACTATTCTTTTTCATCAAACTCCGGCAACTGGTGATGGACAGGGAGGCCTGGTGTGCTGCAGTCCATGAGGTCACAAAGAGTCAGATACAACTGAGCAACTGAACTAAACTGAACTATAAATATACTATATATATATGTTTTTTTTTTTTTTTCTTTTTAGCTTACCCACAAAAGTTAAAACATTCACCATATTCTTTCATGGGACCAGAAGAGAGACTAACATTTAATTTCCTAAAACAAATGAATTTCTTTAAAAAATGTACCTTTCTGAAAAAAAATTATTTATCTTTGGCTGCACTGGGTCCTCACTGCTGTCTGGACTTTTCCCTAGTTGGGGCATGCAGGGCTATTCTGTGTTGTGGTGAGCCGGCTTCTCACTGCAGTGTCTCTTTGGGGAACCGGCTCTGGGGCATACAGGCTTCAGCAGTTGTGGCACGCAGGCTTAGCTGCTCCATGGCAAGTGGGATCTTCCCAGACTAGGGATCGAACCTGTGTCCCCTCACTGGCGGGTGGATTTTTTACCGTTGAGCTACCAGGGAAGCCCCGAAAATATACCTTTTTATTTTAGTGATCCTTAGCAAATCAACCCCTTCTGAAGATCCGATTTGATCAACACAATAGTCATTCACAAAGTTTTACTGTTGAAGAACAGTTTCTGAATGCTTCCACGAATATTAGAAAGTGATGAAAAAATTTGAAATAATACCCCTTAGCACACAATTTCTACACTGGGACTGGGGGTTTGCCCCTGCCGAGGCCTCTGCATTGTTAGTTATGACTTCAGACTCAAGGTCAATGTACTGTATTCACTTTTATCAAATGTACTAGGGACTTCCCTGGTGGTCCAAGGGTTAGTAATCTGCCCTGCAATGCAGGGGACATGGGTTCGATCCCTGGTCAGGAAACTAAGCTCTCACAGGCTATGGAGCTACTGAGCCTGTATGATGCAACTACTCAATCTGTGTGCTGCAACAAAAGATCCCTCATGATGCACTGATGTCCTGAATGCCATGTCTAAGACCCAATGCAGCCAAATAAATACATAATATTTTTTAAAAATGCATTCGATTTTATGGTAATCCCTAAACGACTTGTGGTTGTCAAATGAGAATTGCTGGGTTATCATTTTGATATTGGATGAGCTCTATGTGGTTCCATGGCATTTGGTAAAGCTCTCTTCCTTCGCAGAGGGAAAACATGGGGGAGGAAGTCAATATCCACCTCCTCGCTCTTCACAAGGCATGCCACTGAAAGGCAGGTAGATGCTACAAGTTATTGTTCAGTTGCTAAGTCCTGTCCTACTCTGCGACCCAATGGACAGCAACATACCAGGCTTCCCTGTCCTTCACCACTTCCCAGTGTTTGCTCAAACTCATATCCATTGAGCTGATGATACCATCCAACCATCTCATCCTCCTGTCCTCAGTCTTTCCCAGCATCAGGGTCTTTTCCAGTGAGTTAGCTCTTCTCATCAGGTGGCCAAAGTACTGGAGCTTCAGCTTGAGCACCAGTCCTTCCAATGAATATTCAGGGTTGATTTCCTTTAGGATTGACTGGTTTGATCTCCGCGCTGTCCAAGGGACGCTCAAGAGTCTTCTCCAGCACCACAGTTCAAAAGCATCAATTCTTTGTTGTTCAGCCTTCCTTGTGGTCCAACTCTCACATCTATACATGATTACTGGAAAAACCACATCTTTGACAATACGGACCTTTGTCAGCAAAGTGATGTCGCTGCTTTTTACTATGTTATCTAGGTCTGTCATAGCTTTTCTTACAAAGCAGGCACCTACCAAGCCTTTTAAACACTGCTATCAGTTGCAGAACACGCAGTCCTAGGCAGGATTTCCTCCAGGGGACTGCAAGCCACACTATGTTGGCGACTCCCTGATGGGCTGCCCTGAGGCTAGGCAAGCAGACCACCTCCCACTAAGATCCCCGGTGGGTGGGCGGGAATGATGAAAGGGGAAGAATTCTTAATCAGAATCACCGGCATGTTAATACAACTAAAGTATGTCAGTTAATTACATTACAGAACTTTTGATAGGTTTCCTCACCCCTCACTGTGTAATCATTTTAAAAAGACATACAGCGCCACTCATCTTAGAACAGTGTCCCTGGGATTTTTCTTCTACCACATCTAATTGTTTGGGTCTATATTTGTGTCTGCTACTGAGGCCTCTGATTCACTTCTTCAGTGATTATTTCAAAAAGATTTCAGGACTTCACTGGTGGTCCACTGGTTAGGAATCTGTCTGCCAATGCAGGGGACATAGGTTCACGCCCTGATCCAGGAACATCCCACATGCTGTGGAGTCACTGAGTCCGTGACTCACAACTATTAAGCCTGTGCCCTCGAGTTCAGGAGCTGCAACTACTGAGGTCAGTGCTCCTAGAGCTCTACAAGAAGCTCCTAGAGTGTTCTGCAAGAAGAGAAGCCACTGGAATGAGAAGCCCACACACCCTGACTAGAGAGTAGCCCCCACCTGCTGCAACTAGAGAAAAGTCCGAGCAGTGATGAAGACCCAGTGCAGACAAAAACAAACTAAAAAAAAACCCCAATTAAAAAAAAACAAAAACAGATTTCAGGGCACCTGGTCTGTCTGAGCATGAGAATCCATAACATTTAGTGAAAGAAGTCCTTGAGGGATAGAGGGGAAACGACCCCTCCCCATTAGAACTGAACAATCCTGGGAATGATGTTGTCTTAGTTTATTTGGCTCCAGAGGTCAATTCTGATTTTTAACTTCTGGCCATCAATACAACACTAAATTAAGACTTCACAAAACTTCAACAATATGCAGATCTTTAAATTAGGGTTAAACTGGACATTTAGAACCATCTTTTCCAACATTTGGTCTTATCATTTTAGGAAACGCTGCCATTTGTTCATTCAAAAATATTGATTGTGTGCCTGCTATGTGAGGTTTATATTGACACAACTGGTCTCCACCGGCAGTAAGAGGTCAGGGATGCTTTCCTCCTCCAGCCCTTTAGCCTTCATGAATCGAAGACTGGTCAGGCTCAGGCGGTGGTAAAACGTCTGCCTGCAATGCGAGAGGCCTGGGTCGGGAAGATCCCCTGGAGGAGGGCATGGCAGCCCACTTCAGTATTCTTGCCTGGGGAATCCCATGGACAGAGGAGCCTGGCGGGCTACAGTCCATGGGGTCGCAAAGAGCTGGCGACGACTGAGTAACTAAAGTGAAAGTGAAAGTGAAGTCGCTCAGTCGTGTCTGACTCTTTGCGACCCCATGGACTGTAGCCCACCAGGCTCCTCTGTCCATGGGATTTCCCAGGCAAGAGTACTGGAGTGGGTTGCCATTTCCTTCTCCAGGGGATCTTCCCGACCCAGGGGTCGAACCTGGGTCTCCCACATTGCAGGCAGACGCTTTAACCTCTGAGCCGCCCCCTATAGCATGGCATAAAGAGTGAGAGAAAATGCGTGAGGATCTGAAGGTCCCAGACAGGGTTCTAATATTCTAACAGTCGAATAGTATCACACCTGTGGGTCACGTGGGAACAGTGCTTCATATGTGCGCATACGCGGCGTCTGTTGCCAACCTCAGCGATTCAATGTGAAGAGTAAGTAAGTAAACACGGAGAAACAGTATCAGCATCTCCTTAATAGCATCACAAGTATCACTTTTACAGTGTTCAAAGTATAGTCTATCTCCATTATTAACTCAAATATTTTCCATGACAGAATATCTCTGTAATTTTAACTAACTAATTTTCTTTATTTTTCTATCATCTACTCCCTATCAGGTTGACCAAAAAATTCATTTGGATTTTTCTGTAACACCTTGTGGAAAAACCCAAATGAACTTTTTGGACAATCCAATATCTATCCATCTATCTACTTATTTAAATTTTTGTTTTATATTGGAGTATAGTTAATTCTCTGTAATTTTATTTTAAAATAGGTGAAAAGAGAATTGCTGGAAAAAATTTATGTGGAATAATAATGATGTATTCCATATGTGTGTACATGTGGGTGTGTGAGTGTGTCTGTGTGTGTAGCTGTTATAGTTTTTGATTTGCATGTTGAGGACTGTGCTATTTAAGCATGTTGTAAAATCACAACAGATCTGAGCAGATGCCTGGATGGGGGTGCAAGTGGCTTCCTTGTGGGATGACACCAGGCCTATGTCTCCAAATATCACTGAATTTCTGCCCGGTTTTATTAGGGGCTCAATAAATAAATGCCTGATTACAAAACCACTTGGAAATTAAACCTGTACAAACAAAACTCATGATACACCTGAACAAACTTTTTGGTCATTAACATCATTGGTGGCTGCAGTGCTAATCTTTCCAGGCCCTACATACTGGAAATTCACAGTATTTGAGTTTCCACTTTCCACCATTTAATAATAAAAAGTCATATTGGTTCTTAATTCTACTTAGTTTTCCCTCAGAGAAGATTAAAATATGCTCCGCAGAGACATACTAGAGGGACTTCCCTGAAGCTCCAGTGGCTAAGCCTCTGAGTTCCCAGGGCAGGGGGCCTGGGTTCGATCCCTAGTCAGGGGACTAGATCCCACATGCCACAACGAAAGATCCTGCATGCCACAATTAAGACCCAGAGCAGCCAAATAAATAAATTTAAAGAAATCCCAATAAAACAGACTAGAACACTAACTCCGCTGACAATCTTGATGGGCTACCTCCATGGACATCAAGGCACAGAGAGGAGGAGGAGGAGGTGCAGAGGGCTGTTCTCCAATAGGAAGTCCCTGGGCTCATGGGAGCAGAGACTATATAACTGTATCCTGTTATTGTATAAAGAAGAAACACCCAGGAAGGCACAGAGGTCACGTGACTAGTTTATTAGTAGCTTTGCTTTATAAGCAGTCAAGAGGGAAGGGATATATGTATATATCTTTCCTGGTGGCTCAGATGGTCAAGAATCTGCCTGCAATGCAGGAGACCTGGGCTCAAGCCCTAGGTGGGGAAGATCCCCTGGAGAAGGAAATGCCTACCCACTCCAGTATTCTTTCCTGGAGAATTCCATGGACAGAGGAGTCTGGTGGGCTACAGTTTATGGGGTTGCAAAGAGTCGACAGAGCTGAGCGACTAACACTTTCACTTTCAACATACACGTGTGATCCACAGGCCGATTCACTCCATTGTACAGCAGAGACTGACACGCTGACACAGCATTATAAAGCAGTTATACTCCAGTTAAAAAGAGTAAAAAAAACAAAAACAGAAAATGCTGGTCACTTTTGTCACGGACCTTGCCTACTCTAACCCCTTCATCTTAATAATCATCTCTGAACACATCCCTCAATCTAGAGAAAGCCCACATTTGCTGCATCTGACAGGATTCTTGACAACACAGACATCTTGGAAAATATGGATGGAAATCTCCCCCAACTTGAACCCGATGGTATTCCTGCTCATGAGGATTCTTTAGAACGTAGAGAAGGAAATAAACATCCAAGGAATTCTCAATGTAGATTAACTTTAGGGCAATGGCTCTTAAAGATTAATGGCCTATTAATTGCTTAAGAATGCATTTTGCAAAAGGTGATCTGTCTGAGCATTAGAATCCGTAGCACTTAGTTAAAATTAAAAAAAAAAAAATGCTTTTGAAGAGACTGAAGAAACGTACCCTCTCTACAAAAGCAGAGTATTCCTGGGGGAGAGGTGGTACCCAGCCTGCAGTAACTCAGGAAAATCCAGTTATCTGTACTTTTGATAAGCTCCCCTCCCCATCCTAATTCAGAGGGACCATCTCGTGAGACATGGTGATTTAGGAATGATGAACGCGCCTTTTTCCAATGGCTAATTCCCAACACATCAACACCTCTCTTGAAGAAGAATCTAACAGCCCCAGCTCCGTGATGGGGTCTTTAGAATCTTTAAAGTTTCAAATTGCTTTCACAATGCTTCCGAATCTTTCCAGGTATGTAACAGCATCCTAATAAATCAATGAAATTCATCTCAAGCCCCTTGAAGAGACATCAAATTCCCAGCTGATTTATTTTCCTACTTCCTGCTTCAACTTGCATGCCTGTTAGCTCCCAAAATAAAGCCATCTGCAGTGATTTCACAGAGGTTCTGGTTTGCCTGGAGCCTCTCACATCCCCTCCACCCAACAGGGGCTTCTGCTGCAAATTTAGCGGAAAGAGCCAGATGGTAGTTGTCTTGTACAAGTGCTGGCTGTCACCACCAGGCAAATGTACAGGATTCAAGTAGCTGGTCTTCCCTACAGTCCTGTGGACCCTGGGGGCCACCAGTGTGAGCTGGGATAGGAAGTGAGCTCGTGGGATGCTGCGAGCTGGCATTACTGAGTCACGTCATTTACAGTCACGGTCACCACAAACCAACAACAAACACAACAACAAAGGAGGGAAAAAGAAAAAGGAAGAAAGCTTTTTGTGCCTTTTTAACTCTGTTTCACAGCCTCTTGAATAAACCCTGGCATATCTTCTCAGGTTTTTTAATCTCTATTTATCGATACGCACAGGGGCAATGTGATGTTTAATACATGCCATCTAGTTCCAGAAGGCATGATGTAGTTCCTGCAACATTACAGTAACTCCAAATGGGAAGTAACACACGGTCACTGTTTTTGCTCTGGTTCATTCTAGCTGGTGATGGGGAAAATGATCCGGTGTGTTAGTGCTTGTTGACAGTGTCATGAGAACTCCTTGGCAAAACACACTCGTTTTCTACACGTACTATGTTTCTGTTTTATTTTGGCAGCACCACATGGCACGGAGGGTGTTAGTTCCCGGACCAGGGATTGAACTTGCACCCCTTGCAGTGGGAGCACAGTCTTAACCGCTGGATCGCCAGGGAAGTCCCTGCACTTAATAGCTTTTTTTCAGTTCTTCACTTTAGAAAGAATGGGCAGATTTCTGCAAGGACAGAGACTTCAGGAGAAACCAACTTGTCAACAACCTGACCTTGCACTTCCAGCCTCTAGAAAGGGGAGAAGTAAATTCCAGTTCTTTATGGTACACACATGCACACACACACACCACATACAATATATATACACCACACACACACATACACACACAGCAGATACTAATTCTCTTTTTTTTTTTTGCTACTTGTGCTGAATACTTGTTCCTGAATAAGAGACAATAAATCTCTTGGCAAACACTTACAATCCTGAAGTTCCAAACTGAACAGGTGGTTCAATTACCTGGAAAAAGAAGCAAAGGCCCACAACACACTAAATATCTTTCCACAGCTGACAAACTCAGCAGCACTAGAATGTAGAAATCAAAAATTTCATGTGCATACTCTCTATCATTGTTCTGAGGAAGGAAAATACTCTGAGGAGAAGGATGGAGTGGGTTAGGAAGAGGGTGAGTTTGGAACGTAGGCTGATGCGGGATTATTGACTTCCCAGGCCACTGTGAGAACTTAGGACCGAAAATGACATCAGCTGGTTCCCACACCTACTGAATGATGTCCCTGGAATCAGACTTCCTAGATTCACCGACCTATTGATATCAATTCACATGCCAGTATTTGTCTTGCCATTTTTAACAGAGGGAGAAAAGCATTTTGAGCTCATGGGCACTTTTTTAGAAGCATACTTAGTATGTCATAAGTTCTGCCAAATTAATACATTAATTTTCACACCAGTTACCAAATATGCCATCATATCCTGCCAGAATTTAGGAAAAAACCTATTATGCAAATTAATAATTGAAAATAAATGTAAGAATAAGTGTTAACAGTCATTTAAATTCAGTTTAAATGGATGGACACATTCATGTGCATGGGCACACACACAAACACACAGACTCCTTAAAACACCATTTCCTTTTCTCTGTTTGCATTTCTAGAAAATACCAGCTAAGGGCAATAATGAAACAATTCCCATTCACAGATGAACTATTTACATCAATGGGAAGAGAGAGCAAGTGATTGGTAGTGGGGGTCAATGGCTAAACATATGGAGGAGGGCAAGCAGTCTCGTCTCAAGTTGTGTTTCTGTGCCTGACAAACAGCAGTGTCAAGGGGCCCCAGGGAAGGAGGTAGGGAGCACGTGTCTCCATGCTTTTTCCCCCAGGTTCTTGTTGCCAAGGAAACCTTCTCCTTTGTGTGGCACGTTCCCAGAGATGCTCGAGCTTGACTCCAACTCTAGAGTGTGTGAGCTCCTTGAATTGTGTCATTTTAACAATGGGAAATTAAAAAGACAAGATTGCTTGACAGAAGGTAGAGAAATACCCTGAAATTTCTGTGAAGCCCTCCCTGTTTGGGGAAGAGAAAAGCAAAGCCAATAACAACAGTCTGTTATGAAACAGTCCTGGGATGTGGAAGTTTAAAGATAGATAAGTCAGAGATTTGAAGGCTTTAATTCCCCCATCACGTATGCCTTCATATTTAATTTCAGTCATTATTTTTTTTAATTGAAGAGGAGACGAGAAGTGCAAGAACTGTTCTGGGAAATAGTCCATGTTGTAACTGTTGTTACTATGCAAGGTATTTTGGGATATTTGGGGTTCTCTTGGGTGTTTCCAGGTGACTAAGGCAAGGCTGGGCCTACAAGGTTGGAAGCAAGATGATTCATTATTGCTATCAAAATTATGCCACACACCACACTATTATAATTAAATTTTCAATATTGTTTGCTGCCAGTATGTACAACTATAATTACTTCCTGTATTGCATCCTTGTAGTTTGCAACAATGTTAAACTCACTCACTAGTTCCAGTTTGTAGACTGTCTTGAATTTTTTATTTAAACATTCATGCCAGGACTCCTCTGGTGCTCCAGGGGTTAAGAGTCCACCTTCCAAGGCAGAGGACTCAGGTATGATTCCTGGTCAGGGAACTAATTTTCCACACGCCACAGAGCTTAAGTCCAAGCAACACAACTATGGCGCCCACACACCATAACTAAGATCTGACATGGCCAAAAAATAAAACATTATAAAAAATTAGTAAATGTGCATGTTCATCTGTAAACACCGTTTTGCACAGAAATATAGTGTTGTAGAACTGTTCTGAGAATCATTTACATGCAAGTAAAACAATAAGGTGTTTTCAATAAATAAAAATGTAGTATTAAGAAACTGCCATGATCTATGATTATGTGCCTATATACAACAAGCGTATGCAGAAGTTCAAAGGCAGAAAAAGAGAGGCAAAAAAAAAAAAAAAAACAACTGTTCTGATAGCAAGGAGTTTTTGTGTTTTTCAAAAAATTCTTTTAAGTACTGTGCTGTTTTTACAGTTTATAAAAAGTTATATGTTCTAAATAAAATGACAAAAATTACCACTAGGATTGCAAACTGCCACAATTTTCATCTAGGCAGGAGCTTAACTCTCTGATTTATCTTTTGTCCTTGGATTGTTCTTTTTGACTAGCTTCCCAGTAAAAAGAGAGCCTTTCCTTCAAGATGGACCCAGCTGGTATCAACTGAGTGTTAGGTAGTTAGAAGAGGAAAAAAGGGTCCAAAATGGTCATGGCTAAAAGAGTAAGAAGGGAAAAGCCCGTGAAACAGAACAAAGGAAGGTCCGAGGACCAGAGTGAGGACCTCGGGTAAAACAAACAGCACTCTTGGCTAGCCCAATTGACATAGGGCAGGCCCAAGGGGAGGAGAAAAAACATAAAAAGAGGAGCAAAACTGGGCCAGGGGCTTTTCCCTTCTCTGTCTTTTAGCCACCGCCATTTTAGACTCCTTTTTCCTCTTCTATCTACCTAGCATGAGGAAGCCAAGGTGTTCATCAAAATTCATCAAAGAGTAACCCCAGTCCTTTGACCTCTATCATATAAAATTAATACCACACAGTCCAGTTAACACGGTCCATGCAAAGATGAATCATTAGAGCGATAGTTATCTATGCATTGTTTTCCTTGGGAAAGAAATGCACACAATCCCACCTGGAGATAAGTCTGACACATCCTACTGCGTGTTCTTACAAACCCTTGAAATGTGTACTCCACTGCATAGCCTGCATTTGCCGGGGGTGGGGGGGGGGTGGGGGCTCTATTCTGACTCCTCTTTCTGCCATTTATTTTTTGTTCTTAAAACAGTTATGACCCACAATGGCTCATAAAAAGTTCAGTGGTGCTGGACCTACTTCAAAAATAAAAACAAAAAACCCAACAGAGTAAGAGCATCTGGGAAAAAACTTATAAATGCAATTTTAATGAGTCTCTAGGCATCTTTGAGGAAATGGTGTGGGAATCAGGGAGAAGATGTCAGTGGGCGATTAGGGATTGGTGGCTGTCCTCGAAGGCCATCACAGTCCTCGCTGCAGCCAGGGAAGATGGGCTGACAATTGTGAAAAGAACCTGGAAGCAACCACGCAGGGGAACTGTGGCCGTTTCAGGGATCTGAACAAGAGCTTGGGTGTGAAGTCCACTGCACGCTGCTCTTGCAATGAAGAGCTGTGCAAAAAATGCCTCTGCCATGGAATCTTGCTGTTACAAATGAGTTAGGGATCCTACTTGAAAGCAGGCAACCCCCATCTGCTTTAAAGAGGGGATGTGAGCCACTGTGCGTCTTTGAGAATTACCCTAATTTTACAAGCCTCCAATAATCCTGCAGCCTTCCTGGGTTACAGTCACTGCTGTCTGGATCCAGAGCTATCAGGTTTATGAGGCATCATGTGGACAGAGAGGCCAGTGGCATTTCAAAACTGAAGGGGGTGATTACAATTTTGTGCTTGTGCTGCTGGTCTGAGGAAGGGGCAAGCTAGGACTTTGTGACTAAAGTAAGTCCATGCTGAATGGCTTGGCTGAATATATATATATATATCTATATATATATATCTATGTATGTATATATACATATATGGTGTCCCTAAAGAAATAGTCACATCTGAAGACAGAGGAAAAAAGAAAGAATTTTAGTGTTAGTTGCTCAGTTGTGTCTGACTCTTTGCAACTCATGGACTATAGGCTGCCAGGTTCCTCTGTCCATAGAATTCTCTAGGCAAGAATACTGGAGTGTGTTGCCATTTCCTACTCCAGGGGATTTTCCCAACTCAGATGGAACCTGGGTCTCCTGCACTGCAGCTAAATTTTCTACCACTGAGCCACCTGGGAAAAGGAGCTTATTTCAGGGCTACTTCTTTGAGATAGTGTCCTTTGACGTTAGTGATTTGCACAGTTTTCTATTCAAAATTAGAAAAACATCAACAATGTTAAGCAATAGTGAACTCCTTGGAATGACAAATTTAAACACTAGGCTAATAATTTTTTCTGTGGGTACCATGTTAGCTTGGAATTTGGAAAGCAAGATATAAATAACATAATTCAAGATGCCAGTCACTGTTTTATCACCACAAATTTCTAAGTGAAACCAATCCCTGAAGGCTCACTTGATGCTCGCTCTAGGGACAGCACTGGAGACAAAGGATAGTCTGGTACGTTTCATGCTCTATGTGGGAATGTAGGGAAAATCCATCTCATTTTTCTGAATCATCTGAATGTTAGATTGTGGACGTCTTTGGGAGAAAGCAGTGTCCTATCCCTTAATGGCAAGGGATGTGTAGAGTGGAAAGAAATGAGATTGAAAAATTAAAGTAAAGGGGGAAATGCAGACAATAAACAAATGAGATGTAAGAGACAAGCACCCAGAGTTTGCAGGGAAAATCTTATTTAATACAAGGGAAGATGAAAAGGAAAACAAATGACAAACAGGAGAGACAGATTGACTGTTTATGCAGAGTTAGAATTAAAGATAGAATATAGGGACTTCCCTGGTGGCCCAGTGGTTAAGATACTGCACTTCCACTGAACCCATTGACAATCCCTGGCAAGGGAACTAAGATCGCACATGCCGTGCGGCCAAAAAGTAAATATTTTAAAAAAATTAATAAAAGTAAAGATGGAAAATTAAATAAGAAAATAGATTTAGGGATGGGAAGGAAACAGAGACCATGAAGAATGAAAAAAAAAATTTTCTAAAGAAAAATGCTGCTGAAAAATGAAGTCATTCATAGACCTAGGTGACAGCAGAAATTGTTGGCAACCAAGTTGTAAGAAATAAAAAAAATGCAGCACAGAAAAAGGGAGGGTCAAGACTATGTATGGCACAAAGCATCTTAAATTCTCTTAGTTTCCTTTGGCTTTATATCATCAGGTAAATCTGACACCTTGAAACAAGTAGTTTGCATTCTCTGGATATCACTATTGCATTCATATTCTCTTAGGACAATCACACATGAAAGATGTTAGTTTTCAAAAAACAGCATTTGTGTGCTTTTCTGGCCACATTTCTTTCCTTATAATCCTCTAATCTGACTCTTTTTTTCTTTAACAAGCGATGTTTTCCACTTTCTGTTGCATAAGACAAAGAAAAGAGATAATGTTATGATCTGTCTTACTTAACGATCTTTACAGAAGAGCAGAAAGCCTGTCACAGTCGTGTTTAACTGTGCAAAATTAACACCAGAAGTACATAAAATGCAAAGTGTTAAAGTATCTATTTCAAATTTGTTGAATAAATTCTTTTACCATGACCTGAGGGACAGAGGGACTTACCCATCTATGTTGCTTTCCGAACCTGTAAGATTTTCAGACCTAAAAATAGCATGATTCCTATCATTGCTTCTAATAGTGTTAACCTTTCCCAGAATCCCAGCTTAACACTTCTCATTCCTATTTCTGTAAATGGAATAATTAGACCAATTAATGAAAGAAACACATGAACATTTCCAGAGAAATCTTTTCCAGACTGATATTTTCGGAACAGTGTGTTCTGCAAGGATTTATCCATGTGACTTCCTCTGATGTTAACAGATATCAGACAATTAAATTCTCCTGTAACTGTTTTATAATTTACCCCCTCTGCTCTTAGGAACATAATAATGCAGACATCCAAAGTGCAATCACTTCCTTAGAGTTGTCAAGTATAAAAATTTTCGCATCGCTTCTCTGAGTGATTATTGGTTATATATTCGTTCTCAAATGAAAAAAAAAAAAGGTTTGTGAGGTTTCAAATATTAAAATGTATGGAAATTCTATGAAGGGTAATTAGGAAAATAGTTCTTTTTTTAAAAAAGAATCATCAAATTTGGGAAATAAATTAAAGATAAAAAGAGAAGGTCCCAATTTCTATAAATGAGCATCTCTTATTGGTCACACTGGTCAACCACATTCTTTCTTTAGCTCTGATCTCTGATGCTCTGTCTCCTCAGCTTAGCCAATCCTGAGAGGGAAAGAAGTCAAGGTGGGGAATATCATCCTAAGAACAAAGACAGAGAAAGTGTTTTTAAAGATAAAACCCTTCTCAATTACATTGAAACTGACTGCTTAATAAGTAAGGCTAAAAGTACAGGAGTCACTGTCAAGTTCACTCAACGGTTCTGGTTAAACAAATTTATAGACTCCATTAAGGTACATTTTGCCCCATCCCAAATGTGTTTCAGAACAACATTAAAGAGGCAATAATCTTCCTTCTCAGTAGGAGCTGTTAATAGGAACAATATGCTATTACAACAAGAAATATTACTCCTAAAAGAAAGAAAAAACTAAGACGTTGCTTTTCCTATCAGGAAAGGAGCACAGGCTTTGGTTTATCTTCAGATATACACAGGTCACAGATAATTCCATCTTCCTGCCAGGAATGCCATCCAACTCCATTCCATTGTTGTATACTTCCAGAAGGCAACTAAAACGATTAAAGGAAAGCTCTGCCACAGCCACAGGATGATGTGGGTAGTTTTCCAGGGCCTGGTTATTCCCTGCCATCTGAATACTATCAAAACTAGTCACATGTATGACTTTTGATGTGAGCATTATTACTTTATAGACATTCCCAAATTGCTCAGTATATGAAGATCTAAATAGGGGGCTACCCTGGTGGTTCAGACAGTAAAGAATCTGCCTACAGTGTGGGAGACCTGGGTTCGATCCCTGGGCTGAGAAGATCCCCTGGAAGAAGGCATGGCAACCCACTCTAGTATTCTTGCCTGGAGAATCTCAATGGACAGAGGAGCCTGGTGGGCTACAGTCCATGGGGTCGTGAAGAGTCTGACATGACTGAGCGACTAACCACAGCACTGCGGGTCCAGTGGTTAAGACACCACGCTTCCACTGCAGGGGGAGTGGGTTAGATCTCTGGTCAGGGAACTAAGATCCCACATGCTATGCAGCACAGCCAAAAACAAACAAATGAAAAGAAAATCCAAACTTACAGTATCCCTGAATATGGATCTATGACATAGTCCTTGGGCATTTAAACTTTGAAAAAGATGTGTATATTTGTTTGTTGAAGTGGACTGGTTAGTTAGGCTGTCTTTTACTTGATTTCATAACACTGAATTATATGCTCTTTTGATGCTTACATTGGAGGGGTGAAAAGTGAAAGTGAAGTCACTCACTCATTTCTGGAGGGGTGAGCAGCTTTCATTTAATATTTTAAACCTTCACACATTTTTCTCTCACTCACACGCACATGCTCCCTGGCTCTGATGAGAGAGACTCCACGTTGGGTAGGAGATTGATCTCTGGTTTCCTCATCTAGCAAAACTGAGTGTTTAACTTCCATTTCCATTTCTATCAGTAGTACTATTTAAATCTCACGATGACTGGTGAGCTGAGTGTAAGATAAAGTCCAAGTGAGGTTTACCTTAAATACTAATGAAAAAAAATGAATCAAGTTCAAAAACTTCTAAAGACCTCCACCATTGCCTCCTGCAAGAAATCCCATCTTCCCTATCACAAGGCAGGGTGGAGTCTCACCAACACAACACAGTGACCTGAGCAGAGCAGAAAGAAATTAGGTAAGCCTGCAGAAGCCCCACAAAAGCTGCAGGCGGTTTTGTAATATGATGTAACCTTGTTACGATTTCCTTTTCATTGTTTCCTTTTGAACTAGTTTTAAAAGTAAAACACTGTCATGGAAAATGCTCTATGAAATCCGTTTTTATCCAAAATGCATCATTTAGCAGATGGCTGGGAGCAGGAGAACGTGGGAGAGGAAAAGGATTTAAAAAGTAGAAGTGAGAGGCATCTCCACAATTTTCAGAATCCACCTCAAAAGATCCATAGGAGTTATAATCTAGTCTAATTTAAGATTCCACTAAGTTTCGTGGTTTTTTTCCCCCCTTTCTGCTCTGAAGCCATCCATGTTCTCTTCCTATTGTTCTACTTTTTTTTTAATTTTTAATTGGAGGATAGCTGTTTTACAATATTGTGTTAGTTTGTTTTCATGACAATCAAGAATACAGAATCTTTTGCTCTATCAAGAAAGCAGACCACTGGACTGTCCCTTGTAAAGCGGTTACCCTCATGATTTTCATACCTAGACCTAAAGTCCTATTACTGCCGCTAAGCAACAGGGCTGGAAGCCTGGTGTGAGAGACACAGGGCAGCAGCTTATAGAAGACCTCACCCAAACTCCACTGGTCACAGGGCCTTTCCCTTCCTGACTATGGAATGGGGTGTCTATGGAATGCTTCCAGCTTCTTTTAGGGAAGGAAGCATTTCTTGTTTATTTGGGAAAGGAACCAACATGCTCCATAGAGCTACAGACCTCCCTCCATCCTTAGACTTCAGGAGTATGGGGTTGGGGGGGTGCAACCTTTGTCTTGAGATTCATTTCAGGACTTTAGGAAGTCTTATAGTTGGAGTTGTGAATCTCCACCTCTCTGCAACAGACAGAATGAGCAAATAAAAATCAGCACAATTATAGAAGATCTGAACAGCAAAATAAATAGGATTTGACTGAAATGTAGAGAACATTCCACCTAACAACAACAGAATACCCATTTATTCCAAGCGCTTAAAGGAACATTCACCGAGAGAGACCATATCCTGGGCTATAAAACCAACCTCAACAATTTTATAAGAACTGAAATCAGTTATAGTTTTTGACAAAAATGAAATCAGTCTAGAATCAATAACAGAAATACACAGGGAAATCTCCAAACACTTGCACATTAAACAACACACTTCTAAATAAACCAGGGGCCAAAGAGGAAATCTCCAAGAAAAGGAAAAATACATATAAATGAATGAAAATATGACATATAAAAATATGTGGGACACAACCAAAGTAGACTTGACAATGAAACTTAGAACATTAAAGTCTTACATTAGAAAAGAGCAAAGGTTTTAAAATCAATAATCCAACTTCCTACCTCAAGAAACTATAAAAAGTAGACCAAAATAGGACTAAAATAAGCAAAAGGAAGAAAATAAGAGCAGAAATCAATAAAATTGAAAATAAAAAACAGAACATTAATGAAACAAAGAGGTAGTTCTTTGATAAGATCAATAAAATCGATAAATTTAGCAAGACTGTCTGATTCTTTGAGACCTTGTGTACGGTAGCCTGCCTGCCAGGCTCCTCTGTCCATGGAATGTTCCAGGCAAGAATACTGGAGTGGGTTGCCATTTCCTCCTCCAGGGGATCTTCCAGACTCAGAAATTGAACCCAAGTCTCCTGCATTGTGTATAGACTCTTTCCCAGTTGAGCCACCAGGGAAGCTCTAATGAAAATTAAGAGAATTAAAAAATTATCATTATCAAGGTGGAAGAAGCTATCACAACATATTCTGTAGCTATTAAAAAAATAATAAAGGAGGGACTTCCCTAGTGGTTCAGTGGTTAAGAATCTGCCTTGCAATGCAGAGGACGCAGGTTCAATCCCTGGCTGGAAGCTAAGATTCCACATGCCACAGAGCAACTAAGCCTGTGGGCCACAACTACTGAGCCTGCACAGACACCTAGAGATGCCCGCATGCCACAACAAAGAACCCCTGAGTTGCAACAAAGACCCAGTGTAGCCAAAAAAACAAAAAAGAAAAGAAAAATAAAGGAATAATAAAGAACTACTGACAACTTTATAGCCATAAATTCTACAACTTAGAAGAAATGGGCCAATTCCTCAGCAACCACAAACTACCAAAGCTCAGCAAAGATAGAATGGATAATTGGAATAGTCTTATAACCATAATGAATTCATAATTTAAAAGTCTCACACATTATTTTCAAATAAAAAGAAAACAAAATATTTCTGATTCCGCAAATTCCCAGGCTCTGACATTTTCACTGGAGAATTCTAGGAAACATTTAAAGAAGATATAGCACCAGCTTCACACATTTTGACCAGAAGACAGAAGAGCAGGAAACACTTTCTAATTTATTTTATGAAACCAGTAGCACTCTAATACCAAAATTAGGATGTATTCATTCCCAAATGCCTAGTTAGGAAGGTATATGGGGCTTTACAAGCTCATTTTTGTTGCCATTAGGGCACGCCCAAGATCTTGGAGAACCAAGAACAAAGCTATATATACAGACATTTTGCTTTTTAAGTCAACTGAAATGGGAATTTGGAATTGGAGACAAGATCTAAAAGGAACTCTTATTTTTTTCCTTCCCAATGTGTGATTTGTATGCAGATGTCTCAGCTGCTCTCTGCCATTTGTCCCTGACCAGCTCTGTAAAATAACATGGAAGCCCATGTGAGTTGGGAGGCAAGAGTCCAGGTTTTCAAGTTGTTCTGCTGTTGAGCCAACTTGTGTACTCAGAGAATTAGTTATACATTATCTGCCTTGGTAGCATGCTGGCTGAGTTACCAGCACATTAATTTCTATAGGATCATCCATACCAGGAAGTAAGGGCAAAACTAGTAAGTGTATTTATGCCGTTATGATAAATTGGTTAACACGCAGGCTTAGGAGGCTTTCTCTGTCAGAGAGTCCACCGACACGGCGGCTCCCCCAAATTACTTGCCATGTCCCTTTGGGAAGTCGCTGTTGGTGCCGCTAAGCTTGGCAAAATGCTTCCCAGCTGTAGGGCCCCAGAGCCCCTTCTCCCATCACGGAGCCATCACTGAGCTGTGTTCCTTGGGTTTTATTAGCAGAGGTGATTCTCAGGGAGATCACCAGCTGCCCCCCAAACACTCAGTAAATTCAGGAGAGGTGGAAAATGCTGGGGAGTGTTAGGCCTGATGTCAGGTGTGGGGCTCACTGAACTAGGACCTCAGGGCCCGCACGTGCACACCATGTTATTGATTTCAAGGACGAGGCTGTGCACGTATCGTTTTGGCGTTTCTCATCTCCCCACCCCCACAGACACATTAGCTGCCACTCACTTCCTTGACACCTGAAGCACCAGCTGCTATTTTGAGCAAGATACTGACTTAGAATGCCTTCTTCTAATTACGTGTCATTATCTCGCCTTGGGGTGGCAGTTCCCTGGTGACGTGGAGCCACGGGACAAGTCAGAGCCACTGGTTTGTCATAAATGCTACCAGTTAGGTCTCCCTGAAATGGGGAGGGTGGTTTCTGCATCCCCAAATTCTCCCACAGTGTTTAAAAGAGAACAAAGAAAGGTCACATGGATTCTCCCTTGTGTTAACATGTACCAGTGAAGGCAGTGGGAAGTCTGAGGCTTGTTCTAAAAATCTTATTCTGCTACCTAGTTAATACATTCATCCAACTTATTCAGCCCCTCACACAGACCCGGAGCTCACAGTGCAATAGGTTCCCGCCCTCTGGATCTGCCTTCTTGTATGTGAACTATACCCTAACACAGGACTAGCATATCCTTCAGAAAACTCTCCAACAGTGGTACTCAACTAAAATCTTTAAAATTCTTATAGTTAGATATTGACATCTTTCTTCTTTTAAAGGCATCAGTAACCAAAAAGGAAACTTTGCTATAGTCTCTGGACCAAGAGCTAGAAGATTATAAATTAACTCTGATAAATATGAGCAGACAAAAAAAAAAGACGGTTCAGAGTGCAAACAACACATCACTAAGAGACTGTATCTAAATTGATAGCACAGTTACAACCGCTTGAAAGAGATAACATTTTCCAACAAGGAGAGAAAAGATGGCCAAACACCTATCTTAAAATAACTAATCATTAGAAGTCCTTTAGTGCTCTCATTGCTGCAAAAGTGTCAATTCAGAGGTCAAGATATATTCTTTCCGAAACTGACACAGAGTTGAAAACAAGGCAAAGTCTGGTTGCCTGCCATAGGTGTCCCTGTCTTCTCCCACAGACTTTAAGCAGGTCACGAGATGAACTAAAGAACAGAAAGCTACTCCCAACACAGTTAATAAATGACCCCTCCCAACTGACAAAATGCCAGTACCACCAGCATGAGTCTTCTCCCAGTGGGGGTCTGCACTCATCCTTGGAAAAGACGGTGCTTTCGGCCACAAGGTACAGAAGCTGCATGTTTCCTGTGTCTCCCACCCCCACGTCTCACACATCACAGAGGCACATACACAGATCCAGTGCGCAGGTCGGACGACAGACGGGAGCACGTGCTCTAACACGCCGCCCTACTCACGGAAGGCAGGGGCCCCGGCCGGGGGTCTTCGGCAGGACCGGCGGCAGCGGCGGCTCCCCGCACTGTGCGGGCAGCGGGCGGGACACCCGTGCGTCCCCGGCGCGGGTCTCTCGCGCCGGCCGGCTTCCTGCGGCCGTGGGGTGGCGGCGTCCCGTCAGGAGTGTGGAACAGTAGGGAAAGAGACCGGTTCACTGTGAGACCTGCTACTCACTCTCGGACAGTGCCTCGGCCCCCCTTCCCACTGCACAGTGGCTGCCGCGGGCGGCGAGTGGCCCTCCAGACCGTGAGCCCGGCGCCGGGGCCCACGCGGACACAGGTGGGCGGTCATTGACCTTCTTCTCCAGACACTGCATTTTTTTTTACGGTGCTAGGTTCCCTAGCCTTAGGGACAGGGGAAGAGTCTCTCTAGGTTGAAAACGGGTGGGGGATACTATGAACTAGGAAGATGGAGAGGTGGTGGGCTCTCAGCTTTCAGAGAAACAAAGAGGGTCCCCAAGTCAGTTATGCAGACCGTGTTTCGCGTGCATGCTGGGGAGGCTTGGTACCCTGGGTTTCACCTCGTGGGACCTGTCACTTTTCCACACAGAGCTCATCAAACGCTCCATTATCTTCCCCGGGGAGGGGAAATGAGCTGATTTGAACTGTGAAGCTTGGATGCTCATCCAAAGAGGACAGCTGAGAGATTTATGTGCAAAATAACTGAGCTGGAGGAGGAAGTGGGCAACACATTCCAAGTACCTGCTGGCTGCGCCGTCGGCGGTATTTGCTGGCCCCTCTGAGCGCTGAACTGAACCGAGGCCATAGCCCGGTACTGCTGCGTGGTTGAGGTAGGGTACTGACCAGACGGATAATAATACACAGGCATCTGGGGAAGGAAGGGAACAATGGCAGGACGTGAGGACTGCAAATGGAGTAACGTTTTTAAACATAAAATATATTGTCATCACATGACATAATGTGAGTACAGTAAATTGCAAAGATGGCCACCCTGCCTACATGCGTATGCATTAAGTGAGTGAGTGAGTGAGTGAAAGTCGCTCAGTTGTGTCCAACTCTGCGGCCCTATGGACTGTAGCCTGCTATACTCCTCTGTCTGTGGAATTCTCCAGGCCAGAATACTGGGCTGGGTAGTTGTTCCCTTCTCCAGGGAATCTTCTCAACTCAGGGATCAAACTCAGATCTCCTGCATGGCAGGAGGCTTCTTTACTATCTAAACCACCAGAGAAGCCCAAGAATGCTGGAGTGGGTAGCCAATCCTTTCTTTAGCGGATCTTCCCGACCCAGGAATCTAACTAGGGTCTCCTGCATTGCAGGTGGATTCTTTACCGGCTGAGCTACCAGGGAAGCCCATGTATGTGTTACCAATGCCTTAAGACAGGAATGATGATTTCTGAGACTTGTACGCCTGATCCTTAAGAAGACTTGCAGCTTTCACTCTTTCAGGAAAGAAACCAGTCACCAGAAGTCCAGGCTGCCCAGCTGGAGAAAGAGGCCATGTGGAGGCCAGAGGGTGCCCAGCCAAGATCCCAATGCTCTGACTCGTGATTGAGGACACATGGAACCTTCCAGGCCTAGTAAAGCTGCCTGGGACGGCACCACATGGTGAAGGGGCAGACCATTCCCACGGAGTCCTGCCACAAATCGCTGACCTGGCTGTGAGCTAGATAATGGCTGTTGTCTTAAAGCACTGAATTTTGTATTTTTTTAAATGCAAGAAGAGTGAATGAAACAGTCATCAACAACAATGACAGCACATTTTTAGGGTAGTTTTAAATGTGATCAGGCTTCCCTGGTGGCTCAGCTGGTAAAGAATCTACCTGTAATGTGAGAGACCTGGGTTTGATCCCTGGGTTGGGAAGATCCCTTGGAGAAGGGAATGGCAACCCACTCCAGTATTTTTGCCTGGAGAATTCCATGAACGGAGGAACCTGGTGGGCTACAGTCCATGTGGTCGCAAAGAGTCAGACACGACTGAGTGACTTTCACTTCACTTCACTTAAATGTGATCATCTAACTTGAATTGTTTTTCTAATGGAAACACAGGTAAGTCATGAAACCTGCTGATCTCCAGCCTAAAAGGATGGAGTTATGAAATAAGGGGAGGTCCAGCAAAGCACTTAGCAGAGTGGCACATATCCAGTATCCCCCCTCCAAAAAAAAAAGGAATATTGAGTCTAAAAAGGGACATAGGTTAAAAAAACAGTGTTCGCTCTAGAAAGGGACATAGGTCAAAATTATTGTTTATGTCACCTTCTGTGACTTTCTCCTGACTGGGAATGACTGAAAATATTCTAATTACTTCCAGTAAGATTCAAATAAAATGTCTAGTGACCTGGAAAGATTTCTTGCCTGTCTCAGGTCATTTATATGAAGGCTCTTTTCTTATTAATCAGTTACTTTTTATTTCTAGGCCTCTGACTTTTCTTCTATCAACTTCTTTAAAATGTAAGCAAAGGCATGCCAGTTCACAGGCTTATCTGTTTAGAATAAGTTCACAGGTTTATCTGTTTAGAATAAGATTAAAAGCCACCTGTTTGAGCATGGAGATTTTTATGGCTTGCCCTCTTTGCTTTGTCTATGCATATTTGCTTCACTCTTCTGGTGGGCTGGGTGTTTATGGCAAGTCAGACAAAACTGACCTTTATAGTTATTAAATAGGTTCATTTTTCTGCATAAATTGAGCATATTTTCATATATGCCCACAGACCATATCTCATGTTCTTTTCATTATTATACATCATCGAGTCATTGAGTTTTAAAATGTTTAATAAATTGAAAATCACTGTGGGATATATCTTATACCTTTACCTGTGGTTCTTTTACAAAGAAGTTCAGAGATGTTCAGACTGATCGTTAACATGTGTTTTCTGGTTTTTTTTCCCCGTTCCCTCTCTCTTTCTATTTTTAAATCTATTGATGAGAGAATGAAAGTATTTCCGTTGCAGACACACCAGCACTCTGGGTTGTCTTTGCTCTAATATTTGCTCTAGTATCTTTCCTCACTAAAACTGGAATTCCTTCAATCAAGCAGGGACATCTTTTTTTTAAAAAAAGCTTTAACTGAATATTCTGCCAAGTCTCCCCTTTCCCCAAAATTAAATATTATTAAAATCATTAAAATATTAGTGAGGCCTGTTCTCCTGTAACTTAAAATTATTTTCCACATCTCCTTAAGCCCTACCCTGATATCTCAGTTGGTAAAGAATCTGCCTGCAATGTAGGAGGCCCTGGTTTGGTTCCTGGGTCAGGAAGATCCGCTGGAGAAGGGATAGGCTACCCACTCCAGTATTCCCTGGTGGCTCAGCTGGTAAGACTCTACCTGCAAGATGAGAGACCTGGGTTTGATCCCTGGGTTGGGAAGATCTCCTGGAGAAGGGAAAGGCTACCCACGCCATTATTCTGGCCTGGAGAATTCCATGGACTGTAAAGTCCATGGGGTCACAGAGTCAGACACGACTGAGCCACTTTCACTTTAAACCCTACCAGTGACACTACTACATTACATAGAAGGGAACTAAAGGTGGACTATAATTATCACTCAAGATAAAATGAATGACTGGGTGAAAATCACTTCATGGTAGAGGATTCTGCATGGCAGGAAAAGAAAATAATTTATTCAAGACGTTAAGGCAACCACAAACGATACAAAGGTGACACTGTACTTGAAACGGCCCCTCCAATGAGATATTTCATAATTAGGATGGAATTTGCTTGAGCTATGCATGCCTTGAAAATGGACCAGAAAATGCCTCAGTGCATTTTACATCTTGACAGTAATCACTTGCAATATTCAGCAAGGGATGCCCAGGAGAGCCCCAGAGATGTTTGGTGGTGAAGACTAACACATAATCAGTCTTTGAGAAGACAGTAAAAATCAGTGATCTGTGGTGTCTTACATGCCCAAGTCAATTAAATATGATTAATGGCTACCTGTGGGCGGGTGTTGGAGGCCAGAGCCCCCAGAGGAGAGGAGAGTACAGTGGAGGGGGCTTAGCTTCCTCCTTTATATTCTGAGAGGAGCCCCCGATTAGCTCCAGAAAGATGCCTATGAATGGATAAGAAAGGAAACATGTTTCCAGAGCAGCAGCAGGAGAGATGCAAGGCCCGCAGGAGGTGACTTCCCTGCTTCCTTCCCCAGGGCGTTCCTGCCCCGCGCCATCACCAGTGAGCCACATGCTGCAGGAGGCGATGCTCAGACATGGCCTCTGCAATAGCAGCCTGGACAGCGGGCCATTCCCTCCAGTCCTGGGGACACAGGGCCGCCTCGTCCAGCTTCCTTTCTGAGCCCCACAAGACTCTGCACAGCTGGTGAACAGGACAGACCAAGACCTGTAGGCTGGGACTAACAGCATGCCCCAGAAGGACGAGGCGTGCTGAGTTGGCGACATCTCTACATGGAAACCGAGCTCAAGATGTTCTGGGTCCACCAGCTCTGGGTCCCAAGTGTGAGAAGAGGCACACTCACCTGTGTGGGTGGAGGCTGATGCATGAACCCCTGTGGCGAGGCAGGGGGTTGGAGGACTTGCTGGGAGCCAGAGAAGCTCCCCGTGGGAAGCTGCTGACCCGTGGAAGCAATGACGTAGCTTGGCTGCTGGGTGGGCTGAGGCAGGAGGGATGGTGGGTAGACGGGACCCGCGGGGGGCTCGGGAGTCTCCCCCGAGGACTGCCGGCTCAGGGTCAGCTGGCCGAACTGCGTGGCCACGTCCTCTCTCTGCAAGCCATTGAGAGAAACCGGGACATCAGCAAAGCTGGCTGAGGAATGGGAGGGGCACACAGAAGCAGACACAGGACACAGGCTTGCCCTTACAGGAGACGGAGGGGGAACGGTCTGGAAAAAAATAAATCAAAGGAATTCTCTGTCCAAAACAAGAGAACGTAACAAGGGAAAATAGATTTTAAACATCTTGAGGATCAGAAATGGTCAACAGGTTGACCTGTATCTCCTTCTTTCAATGGAAACAAATGATTATTTTTTTCACTGTGGGCTCAAGATCCTCAGGATAGCACTGAGATGAAAAGGACTTGGTGGTCTATCCTAGAGGGTCATCTGGTCTACCAGCAATAGCCCACAGACTCTGCCTACTGGAGAGAGACAGGGGAACTTGTACTGCCCTTGGCTGCTGCAAAAATGGAACCAGGACTGGTGTCATCAGCAGGCTGAGTGGGATTCCACTTGTAAAGGGGTATTTATTCACTGCCTGGCCTAAAGTTAAGGGAGAATGTTCACTCTCATTGTCCAAAAGGACCTAGTACATTGAGGGGAAATGAGAGGGCTCTGGAGAACTGGGATACTAGGGGAACATCTGTGTCAGGAGCAGAGGGTGATGTCAGTTACCATCTAGATACTGATTTTAAGGTGTTTCCCAACCTTCACACCAAACTCATGTATCTCTCTCCTCCTGACTTCTAACTCAGAGGACATCCAATTCCTGCTTAGCTTGTACATGCCTTTTTATATTTTTTTTGGCTGTGCATCGTGGCATATGGGACCTTAGTTCCTCGACTAGGGATCGAAACCCTGACCCCTGCAGGGGAAACACAGAGGTCTTAACCGCTGGACTACCAGGAAAAGTCCCAAGCTGGTAAACTTTTAAAAAGGGTATCAGACTGCAGGAGCATTAAACGTGGGACAGATGACAGAAAGGAAAGCATTATTTCTGGAGAGGAGTGGCAATGTCCTGGAATGAGACATTCACACACCGCATCCCCGCTGACAGTCAGCTCAGGGCCCCCCACCCAGCATCAGTCCACTCGGCAATAGTAAAACCCCAGAACACACTCTCCCAGGAGAAACGTCATCCCCACAAGATACAGTACCAGGGGGAACTGCGGCGTTGGAGACACGGGCAGGAGTTGCTGGGGAGGAAAAGACACAGTTGGGTATTGCACGGACTGGGAGGAAGCCTGCAGCCCCTGGACAGACTGGAGGAAAGAGAAAGCTCATCAGGTCAACAGGTAAGTGCTGGGGGTTGCAATCCCACTGCCTCTGAAGCACATCACCGTCCCGCACAGGCAGTCTTGGTTCAGCGTACTGTGGAGAGGAGGGCCGGCCACTGATGGGAAGTCAGAGCCTGGCAGACAGGCACCAGCCAGCCTTGGGGGAGGCTTGCTGCCCAGATAAGAAATCATCTGTGTGAAACTGCTGAAAAACCTGTAAAGCACTACAGAATTTAAAGAATTTCATTTAGGTTGTTTCTTTTTTTTTTTTTTAAGAAATATTGTGAGACTTTTCATGTTGGTGGTGGTGGTCAGATTCCCTGGCTCTAAAAATATAGTCCAAAGGCTAAGAGTTTCCAGGGTGATAATTTTTCGTAAGAAGCAAGAAAAAAAAAAGAAAACTGAGGTTCGCCTTGGGCACTTCCCTGGACACCTCAGGTTTCTGTGGCCATGTCCACGTGTTGCCCTAAAACAGAAGGGCAGCCCTACGTCTGTCCAAGGCACAGGTGAACAGCCAGGCCACCTTGGAATGAGCTGGTTTCTGTTCTTCCCGTTGGTAAGGCATTTCATATTGAGTCTTTGCAGACAGGCACACTGCTCTGCGTTGGGAATGAAGACAACGGGCTGAATGGGATTGAGTTCTGTCCCCAAGTCAGGCTCCTTGACCATACAAGCAGCATTTAGATCCAAGACAAAACTTGTCATTCCTGTTCCCAAGCACCACGCCTCAGCATGCAAGTCACTGGATGGGGTGCGTGCTCAGCTGTACCTACACTTACGAATTCAGGTGAAGTCCCATTAGCTTATCAGCCAGGGCTCTCGGTGGCCAGCTTTTATGATGGAGTTGAGTGGACAGGGGTGGTACCCATGGGAAATAGCCCCCTTCCTGACGCATCACATCTCCAAGGCTGGCGTGACCTCTGTCTCCGCACGCCTCCCCTCCCGGTCTTCCCACCAGCTCTTACCTGAGTGACCAGGGGGCCGGCCATTTGCGGCTGGGCTGGCTGGACCTGCTGCTGGGGCTGTGGGGAGGGCTGTTGCTGGGGCTGCGGCTGGGTCTGCCCCACCATCGCGCTACGCAGGGGCTGCTGGCTGGCTGGGGGGTTGTAGATGGCGGGGGTTCCATCAGGATTCACGAAGGGCTGGCCTGCAACGGGACCATACCTTGGTCAAGGGACACTTCTCAAGCCCTCTTTGGACACAAAGAACCCCTCTGAGAGATGCTCAAAATGGAACCTGAAGACAAGGACGCCAGAACCTTCACCAAGGTGAAGACTTGACTGTTTAAGACTCATCTGGTTGAGCAAAATAACAGTATAATAAGTCCAAAGCAATTTGAGATACTGCAAATAAAGCCACTGCCTTCAGGGTGATTCGCTGAAGCTAAGAGTACCTGTGTGCAGTGGCACCTGGAGAAGGAGGCCCGTGGAGACCTGTGTGTGTGGTTCTGGACCCCGCAGCCACCAGCGAGGTAACTTACACTGAGAGGTAAGGAATGTTTTGCATTGACCGCTCCGCGGCATTCAGTGACTCATTATTTACCAGTATATTTGCTTTGCTTCCACTGGGCTGGTCACCAACTCCATCATTATCTGTTCCACAAATATATGTACAACTGGAATACACTGCAGGCATTCATTCACTTCTCTAAGTAGACAGCAGCAGGGGAGGGGACTGAGATTTTGAAAGTGATGCATAATAAACCCATCACAGAACCATCTGGTCACGGTGAAGCAAATATGCGTTGTCTTGTCCTGTGAAATACTGGTGGTTCACTGTTATTGTTCCTGCCATTTGAGGAGTATTTTATAATTTACAAAATAGTATCATTGGGACCTCACTGGGCCTCTGAGGAAGAAAGGTGTCATTGTGTTGTGTTTCTGAAGAGGAAAAATAGGGCCACTAGGAAGCTTACAGGAATGAGGGGCTGAAAGGAGAAGGGTAAGGGGAAGCAAATGAAAGAGGGGAAAAGAGGGAAAGGAAGGTAAGGGAGAGAAGAAGTGGGTTTCCAATATGACAGGTGCAGCAACAAGCACCTTACATCCAGGGTCCTCTTTTCCAAGCAGCCCACAGATGCGCAATCTCATTCCACTTTATTATTTTTTATTCATTTGGCTGTGCCACGTGGCTTGTGGGATCTTAGTTCCCTGACCAGGGATCAAACCTGTGCCCCCTACAGTGGGAGTGTGGAGTCCTAACAACTTAACCACCAGGGAAGTCCCTCATTGCACTTTTAGAGACAAGGTAATCAGGGTTTGGAGGGCCCAAGCAACTTATTCAGAAATAAATGTAGCAGTAAGTGAGACGCTTAGGAAATGACTCTGGTCCATGCACCTCCCATCACACCAAACAACTTTGGTGAATTATCCAAGTTTGCATGATGAATACATGGGGCAGTGAATGAGGTTCCATGAAAAAAAAAAAAAAAACCCCAACCATAACTGAAAACTGTTCATTAACACATGAGAAGTTAGGAGAGGTGTGGGTCATGTTTCAAGGTGGAATCCCCTCAGGATTGGTAGATAAAGACGACCCAGAATATGGGTGAAGAGGTGGGCAAAGTGCTTACAGATAAAGAGCAATGGGCTTAATTTCAACTCCCTTAGGAACTGACATGGGACTTCCCTGGTGGCCCAATGGTTAGGACTCTGTGCTTCCACTGCAGAGGAAGGTTTAGGTTTCGGTTTGATCCCAGGTCGGGCAACTAAGATTCCAAATGCTGCACGGTGTGGCCAAACAAAACAAAACAAAAACCTTCCTTTAAATACTGATGAGCCTACCTGCAGGGCAGGAACAGAGATGCAGATGTAGAGAAGAGACTTGTGGACACAGGAGGGGAAGGAGAGGGTGGGATGGACTGGCAGAGTAGCACTCAAACATGTACATGACCATGTGTGAAACAGATGGCCATGGGGAAGCTGGTGTGTAACACAGGGAGCTCAACCCCATGCTCTGTGATGACCTAGAGGGGCAGCAATGGGGCTGGTGGGAGGGAGGCTGAAGAAAGGGGGAAAATATATGCATATTTACAGCGGGTTCACGTTGTTATACGGCAGAGACCTACACATCATTGTAAAACAACTAGCCTCCAATTAAAAATGAATTTTAAAAAGTGAACAAATAAACACGGATGGCTCTGGAAAAAAAACACCTTCCTTTAAAAGGAAAATTAGGAGCTTACACGAAAGCTTTAGCATTTTTCAAATTTTCAGCACTCCCCTCAATATGTGTGTGTGTATCCAACAAGTAACTTTATATGCTGCATATTCATGAACATACCTACCAGAACCACAGGAGTTCTAACAACAGTTTCATAACCAACACAACATGGTGTGATAGAAAAGCAAATGTGCTAGAATTTTAGTCACAGAACAATGACTAAATTTAGAGGGTTTTTTAAAAAATGTTCTTCATAAGCGCTTGTTTCTCTATCATTGTTATTTAATTTTAGCTATGTTTTATTGTCTTATTGTTCTTTTTTCCAAAATAACTTTTCTGAATTAAAAAAAAATTTGCAACTTTTCCTGCAAAACCCAACAATTCAAGAAAGAATGAAAAAAATAGCTCAATTTACAAAAATCTACTGGCCCATTTGGGGTTCTAATCCTTTGTTCTCTCCTCCTATTTTGTATCTTAATAGGTAAGAGGAAAATTTTAGGTTCTTTTTTTTTTTTTTTTAAGGTTCTTAACATTAAAAAAAAAAATCATAGCAACTACATATGAAATCATTTTCAAGTCAGCCTTACTCTATGCTCACACACACACATATATAAACACAATCATGCAAAGGTGGAAAACAAAGAGAAAATGATCTTTACTATTTCTATGACTGTTTATTAAATTGGATTAAAAAAAAAACCCTGCTATTTGTGGATTTTTGGTCACACCACATGGCATGCGGGACGTTAGTTTCCTGACCAGGGATCGAACCAATGCCCCCTTCATTGGAAACGCAGAGTCTTAATTATTGGACCAGAGAAGTCCCACTATTTCTATGACTTTTGATTTACCCCAGTGAGAACAAAGGAAGTGTGAAAAATTGACCATACTTAGGGTGTAAATGTAACTGTAAAGTATTTAGCTGCCATTTTAGATTCTCTTGTTTAAAATAATATTATTGTGCTGGGGACAATCTCTAAATAGAAGAAGAAAGAAATCTCTAAATAACGACATGTGAAAATTACTAGGGCTTCCCTGGTGGCTCAGATGGTAAAGAATCTGCCTGCAATGCAGGACACCAGGTAATTCCTGGGTCGGGACAATCCCTTGGAGAAGGGAATGGCAACCCACTCCAGTATTCTTGCCTGGAGAATCCCATAGACAGAAGCCTGGCGGGCTACAGTCCATGGGAAGTACTAAGAATTCACTTGGGTAGGGAGAGGGGACAGGCTCTTCTGGAAAGAGAACGTAGTATAAAAGGTTGATTTTTATGCTCACCAAGGAACAATGGAGAGAATCGAGGAAAATGAAAAAAGTCAAGACAAATGCCAGGGAAGAGACCAAAAACAATTTCCTATGAGGGCCGAGAGGTGACTCTTGGTTTTCAAGTCAGGCTATGATGGCCTCTCCATTTTCTACCTATTCACCAATCCAGATGCAATTACGGCTGAGTACAGACAACTAGTTTGAATGACAGCAGATGAAAACCAAAGGAGAAAGGCTCACTAGCTCTAGGACTATTCCACTTAGCAGAGGTTTTCCTGTCAGAATTGCGGAAGCCTGCCCAGAAGGCCTGGCACGGGTGTTGGCAGGTAAAGAGTGACAGCAGCAAGCCAGGGCTGTGAGCTGAGCCAGGGCAGAGAGCAGGTTTGAATGCAGAGCATCCGCCACTCTCAAATACATGACTTGAGGTGAAAAACGTCTCTGCTCTTCACATCAACGTGTATAATGTGCAGCCGACATTATGTTACTAATAGATAATGACTGAGCCCCTGCAAGGGACCGAGGCTCTGTTATCCAGGGAGGCAAAACAGAAACGAAAAACTCAGCAGGACCTCTCCTCATGAAGGACTTACAAATGGGCTGGTAACAAGGAAATGAATCCAGGGGCAGTTCACACTAAAAAGAAAGTTAATTATATGCTCTTGGTTTCCCATACTAAAGCATGGCCACTATGTACCTGGCAGAAGGGTATTTAAAAAGAAAGGGAGGGCAGGATGGGAAAAATATCTTCCTTCTTAGTTCTTAGAAAGTGAGCAGTCAAATGATAAAGAAGCTGGCAGTTATGGATAAGCAAAGCTTACTTTGGGTCTTGCAAAGACATGTTTTTAGACAGCACACAAAAAATTCAAGGCGCATTCAAGCACAAGGTGGAAGCAGCTCAGATAAATTGATTCTAGACGTCCTGTGAAACACAAAAAGCAGAGCATTACGGAAGCCCACGAGGAGCATTCGGAACAAACCAGCCTTCAAAGGCAGCTCAAAGTCAAGTCCTTGCAGATGGTGTACTCTTGCATCTCACGCTCCTGAACTTTAGCCAGACAAAAGCAGAGCAAAATGGCAAAACAACATACACGGACACTAACAAGGGCCTGAGGCGTGCCCATGCCTGCTGACATCTCTGGATAGCACCATGTTGGCAGAAAACTGCCAAAGACGAGCCTTTGGCTAGAAACTTCCCAAAGGAGGCTGAGTCTAAGACAGCTGGAGGAAGCTGCATCTCAAGAGTCAAACCCAGGCTTGCCTGGCAAGGATGAAGGCGTGGTCCAGACATAACTCTTGAGCAAAGAGCCTCTGATTCCTTCATCCAGATGCCCACAGAGCAAAGAAACAACAGTCAACACAGGTCCGGAGTTAGAAATGGACCAAGTGGGAGCTGAGTCTAAAGACCGACAAAGTAAAAAGTCCTGGTTGTATTGGCGGAGCTGCAAGAATGTCTATGGATGGGTTGGTTTCAGTTGCCAAATACTCAGTGTGAAGTAAAAGTCTGGTCCATTGTGCCGACAAAGGAAGTTTCATTTTTGTTTCAGTTAGCAGACAAATGATGGACAGGCACCTTAGAATTTCAAATCATTGCTTGTCTTATTCCTGCGTAAGACAGATATTTTTATCCATCATCATTTTACACATGAGGCACATTCTCAGATATATGACACCGGATGAAAAACTGCTCTACTCTCCACATCAGCATGGATGATGAATGGTAGACACTGTTTCAAAAATATGTAATTGCCGAGGACCTGTGTCTGAGCGGAGTGCCTCAGGCTACTTCATCATCCACTCCAGGGAGGCAAGAAATATAACCAAGTGTGGCTCCTCTCCACAAGCTCAGGAACGGTGCTGGTAACTGGGAAATGGACCCTGAAGCAACTCACCCAAGAAGCAAAGGGGTCAGAGGCTCTGGGTTGAATACCGAAGCACCTATCATGTATTGGCAGACAGGTAGTTAGGAAATGGTTAAGAAAGCTAAGAGGTGTGGATTCTAGGAGGGGGCAGCAATGCCAGAGAAAGATGAATTTTGGCCCAAAGGAGGCAACTTCCCAGTTTTAATAGTAGCGTCATGTGATTAGATAGGGACTTCCCTGACAGTCGAGTGATTAAGATGTCGCCCTCCAATGCAGGGGTTGTGGGTTCAATCCCTGAATGGGGAGCTCAGATCCCACATGCCTCACAGAAACAATACTGGAACATTCAATAAAGACTTTAGAAGTGATCCGTATCAAAAAAAAAAATCTTAAAAAAAGAGAGATTAATAGCCAAGGAGACAGACTCACACACAACATACCAGAAATACACACATACACACACAAATATGATATATGACACATATATCTATATATGTACACATTTCTTTTCCGTTTTTGGTTATATCACATAGCTTGTAGAATCTTAGTTTCCTGTCCAGGTATGCAATGTGGGGCCATGGCCGTGAAAGCACGAAGCCCTAACCACTAGACCAGGAGGGGATTTTGTGCATATTTTTAATTGACAAAAATAAACACATTCTGGAAAAGAACAAACATCATAACTTACCTTACATCTCACCACTCATCATGGTATAGAATGATTTAGTCCATTTTCCTCCTGGTCTAGGGAGGGTTTCATGTCTTTCATTTGTCAAATCACAGATGTGTGTATGGAGACTCTGTTCAACAGTGTTATTAGATCCTTTTCTTTAGTTAGGACCCTTTTGCAAAGGAGATATTTCAATAACAGCTCTAAATTATTCATGCCAATGTATAAAAATTGGGACTTGGCACCAGGAAGCACTTTCTTCCCTTTTCTATAAACAAGATTATAGATGATAATATACACATACACATGCACATCCACGCTATCATTACAAATCATTGTCCCCTAAAAAATACTCTGTTGAGCTTTTTGGAAACACTCTGCAATTTTGGTTAAAACATACCACTCAAAACTACGCTTAGTGGATACTCTTGTCTACAAACCCTCCCTATCTCAATTAAAAGTGAAAGAATTTAAACTGACAGCATCTGATCACACTTTGAACTGTGCCCAGAGTAATGGATATGATCTTGGTTTTCTTTTCATTTCCTTTATAGTGCTTACAATGATCCAGATAAAATAAAAGCAATCTAATATCCTCCTTACAAGTATCTAATCTGAAAGCTTTCAAATGGTTTTCAATAAAATGATTATGCCTTCTTTCCCCTCAAGCTTATGGCATTTTCAAAATGTCTCAGTCACACACCGTGCCTTGAGAATGTGCCATATGTTTTCATGAAAATGTCGCAATTATTCAAGTAAGTATTTTACTATCATGCTCACGCATCTCTGAATTTCCTAATTACTAGACATGTGAAAACATGGAGTCACAGCACTTTTATGAGACTCTTAACCAGCATTGCAAAGAAATACTCTGGAATAAACCACAGATATATTTTGAGAAAATTCAAAAATTTTTTCCATCTCTTTCAAAGGTTTCTAGAGAAATGACTTATTGATATCAAGCCTTCCAACCCAGGGTTTCCCAGTCCTGGCACTACTGACCTCTTGAGCTGGATAATCCTGTGGTGCCAGGGGCTGTCCTGTGCATTTTGAGATGTGTAGTAGCATCTCTGGTCTCTCTCCTTAGATGCCAGTAGGAGCCCCTCCTCCCCAGGTCATGATAATAAAAATATTTGCACATATTGCCAAATGGCCTTGGATGCACAGGAAAACTGCCTCAGGTTGAGAAGTATCCCTTACAGAGCAGGTGTTCATTAGTCTATTTGCCCAGAGCTCTGGGTCCTCTGAAGTTATTGTGCAAGTTAACTGACCACTAGAGAAATTAAATAAGTACAAAGCAATTTAAGATGTACAAACTATTAGGTATAAAACAAACCACAAGGATACATTGTACAACATGGGGAATATAGCCAGTGTTTTACAATAACTATAAATGGAGTATAAACTTTAAAAATTGTAAAAGCACTGTATTTTGCACCTGTAGCTTACATAATGCTATAGAACTATACTTCGATTTTAAATAAGTAAAAAACAAAACCCAACAACAATGGCCACTCATCATGAAAGAAACAGCAGTCATGAAATTAGCAATTTTCCAAATCCCACCAAAACCAGCCTAACCCTAAAATTCCTGAAATATGTAAGATCCTGTCCTCTGCATTCTCTTGTCACTGCTGTTCTTTAATTCCCAGTGGTATCTGTGTGGGGTTGTAAGATGAGAACACAGTTTATGTAGTGAAGAATCTGCTATGTGTCCAATTGAGATCTCAAGTTCCTAAAATTATCTTGGAAGTGAAAACACTTCAAACACAACAACAAGCTAACCATGGATTTAGCCTGAGAAATATCCATTCTCAATGACTACCTCACAGTTTATCACTCCACAGTTTCTGATCTTAGATCCTAGGAATACATGAGGGAAACCATGTCCAGGGAAGAGAGGCCAGAGAGAAAAGTATATTTCTGGAAAGTATCTGTATTTTGATTTCCACATCAATATTGATATTGATACTGAGATACAGATTCCAGCTCTCTATAAATCCGCTCTTCCTAAAACAAGACCCTCCACCACCATTCAGGCCCCAGGAACTTTCAGACCACTGGCTACCAAATTCAAAAGCTCAGACACAAGAACAGACATCAGACCTTGTGTCTCAGTCAAAGAGAGGTGATGAACGAACCTGTGTGTGGATTAAGAAGGATGCTTCCGGGCGGGATGCCTGTGGCAGCTTCGAGCGGAAGGAGGATGTAGCTGGTGCTGCTGGGAGCGACCTGGCCCCCCATCCCGTTCTCTGGGTAGGTCACACAGCCAGGAGAAGTGGCTGCCACGCCTGAGACCAGCGGAGTGCTCTGGAGAGGTGGATATGTGCGTGACAGCGATCCTGAGGAGCCTGCACTGCTGGAGGACTCGGAACCTACCAGAGAGACATAGATCAATGAGTCATTCCACATGGAGAAGGGGAGAGGAACCACTGCTTACTGTAAACAATCCATCACTAAAGAATCTGACGTGACTGCTGCAGGATGAGACTAACTAATGCCTCTCCCACATTTTACTTGTCACATGTTTTTCAGATAGATCAGACTCCCAGGAAAAGAGAGATGAAGAATGAGACCCCAGTTCCTGGCATCTCACTTACCACTAGGGTGATGAGCTGGTAAATGGTACCATAAAGCTCAGAACTCAGTGCCTGCAAATTCCTGTCTCCTTGAGTAGTGAATGATGTGGAAAGGTCTCACTGAGCTTGAGTTACAACACTAAAATGACTGGGGGACATCCCTGGTGGTCCAGTGGTTAAGAATCCCCCTTGCAATGCAGGGACATGGGTTCCATCCCTGTTGGGGGAACGGAGATCTCACATGATGCACGGCAAATAAGCTCACATACCACTACCAGAGAGCCCACGCACTGCAATGAAAGATCTCTCCTGATTCAAAGAAGATCCCACATGCTGTTAACTAAGATCCAATGAAGCCAAACAAATGTTGTTATTCAGTCACTAAGTCCTGCCTGGTGTCTGACTCTTTGTGGCCCCAGGGACTACAGCATGCCAGGCTCCTCTGTCCTCCACTGTCTCCCAGACTTTGCTCAAATTCCTGTCCACAGTAGCCCAATAAATAAATACATAAAAGTTAAAATGACTGGGATGGAAGTTAAAATGACTGCAATATAAGGAGAAGTCCGTGGTCATGCAGATAGTTCTAAAGTACTAGTTCTCCAACATCCGTAAAGCTGAATTTTGAAAGGTCGTAGTCAGAAGTGATCTTTCCCCTCAAATGTGAGTAGAAGAACTGGCTCATTCCTTCT
This sequence comes from Cervus canadensis, assembly GCF_019320065.1. Taxonomy (NCBI): domain Eukaryota; kingdom Metazoa; phylum Chordata; class Mammalia; order Artiodactyla; family Cervidae; genus Cervus; species Cervus canadensis. The sequence goes on from NC_057407.1 coordinate 49,532,632, forward strand.
AATTAAGATCTAGAAAGTGCTTAAGATCTGCACCAGATCTTGCATATTCACAGAAGTCTTATTAATATGATCAAGAGGTAAATCAAAGAGGTCTTGGCCGTCACGATAATGATTGATCATTCTTCAGATGACACAAGAGCAGAACCATGCAGGGATTTGTGGACTGACGATTTTTCAAATACACAGGGTCAGTGTGCAAAAGCCACTGAGATGGAATTCAACGCTAATTGTTTCCCTTTTCCTCCAGTGTGGACAAGAAAAGCTACATTCCAAGTCCACAAGACAGCAGCAAGCAGAGCCAGCAGCTCCAGCGCCCTTGCCCATGGCTGTTCTTGGGCCCTGAATATTAAATCAGAGCCTCAGAGAGAAACTTCCCCAAGCCAAATTTCTACATCTGTGGATTCAAACTAATGAATGGATTGAGTGACATCACAAGTTGCAAGAATGGAGTATAAGGAATTTTAAAAACTATTAGCCCACACTATTGATTTATATCATTAAAAATTCATTGTTCTGGGTCACTAAAGGTTAATACATATATAAAGAATATTTAAGACTGTTTTGAAGATTCTAAAATGTGCCCTTAAACTGGAGAACTTCTAAAATAAGTGAGAGGAATATAATGTGATTGCAGACAAAAGGGACCACTAGAGAGTGTGGTAATATTTTTGTTTTTGAATACAAGGTGTGAATTTATTTTCAAATTCAAATCAAGCATGGTAGAGTGGCTTAAAATCCTAAACTAAGTTATCTGAACTGAACAAGTTCAGAATTGGGCAAAAATAGTCATGACTATGTCAGTGCAGTGCTTCTCAGAGAGACCATTTCTTGTCCCTCAAAGTAGAGCATTATCAATGTTGAAGTATAATTAAATTATTTCCTCATTGACTCTTTTAAGGGACATCTAAAAGTATATAAAAATAAAAGTCAAAAGTTATCCTGAATTAGAAGGATAGTGACATTTACTGGGTACGTAGTATGTGTGGACATCTTGGTAAAGCCTGTAATCTGAAGGACTGTGACCACACACACAGTGATGGAAATGGAAGCAGAGGGAAGGCAGCTAACTCAAGCCAACTCATACAGGTAGATAACTACGGCGCTGGGACGTGATCCTGGCAGACTGGTCTAGATTCGACCATGACCCAACACTGACCGACACCAGTGTTCTTGGTGGGGCTCTTCTGTGCTTTTTTGACTATTCAGAATGATCAGGTTTCAGGTGAATTCAAGATGGTCCATCTAACTAATGGAGATACGGTTCTGAATAATATATGGGTACATGGCGGGGTGAACTGGAAGACTGAGATTGATATATGTGCAGTATTGATACTATATATGAAATAGGTAACTAATTGGGAATCTACAAGGATCTCTAATCAACACTCTTTGGTGATCTAAATGGGAAGGAAATCCAAAAGAGGTGGGATATATATATATATATATATATATATATATATATATATATTGGGATATATATATGGCTGATTCTCTTTTCTGCACAGTTGAGATGAACACATGGTAAAATAATATACTCCAGTAAAAATTAATTAAGAATTAATTAAAAAAAAAACACATCGGCAGAAAAATAAAGGATCTAAAGGGAAATGTGGAAATGGTAAGAGTAGTTGTGGGAACACATGGCTAACATGTCTGATCCTGAATTCACTGCTCAGTGCAAACTCTAGTGTGTGTTTGTGGACTTGTGTCTATGATGCGATGCTACAGTCTAAGTCTGACACTTAAAGAGTCAACAACACCAACAACAGTAATAATACAGCAACACTTTCCGCCTCCAGGCATGTCACACACAACTGATTCAGCCTGCGTCCAGGCTGATGGGTTAGATAGAAAAACTGGGGCCTAATAAAGAATCCAGGGCCAGTCTGGGCATGTGTGTTGGTGCTGGGGACTGATAGACATAGACGGATGTGCCTCTATAAAATCCAAAAGATGATTTCACCTTGGCTTTTGGAAGATGGCCACTGATCATTGATTGGCAATATCATTTCTGTCTACTGGCTGAGAAAAAGCAGCCGCTTCAATAGGAACAATGATGAGACAAGGTAAATATAGGGCCCACAGGTTAAAAGAAAGAGAAGAAGGAAAAGTAAATTCAGCTTAAACTCTCAACACTTGCAAAGATGGAACCAGCGAGATGCTTTGAAGGGCTGGCTCAGCCATGATCATGCAGCCTGGCTGGTGTCTAATCAGCTTTGAACAGTTTCTGAACATGGGTCATCTAGAATCAGGTAAAGCAGTATCCTATATATGGCCAGAATTAGTGGCAGTTCTTGATTAAAAATGGATGCTACCAATGGTAATAAAAGGCCTGGGAGCAGAAGTGATCACAGTTTTATAAAAAATTAATATTTGAGAACTTTACTACTTTGGGCACTGACAGTGGTTTGTGTTTTCTTTTTTCAGGGACTTAGTGATAGCAACTGCAAATATTTAAGCAGTATGTCAATGTGACCAAGCGCCACGCTAATAATTCTGTATGAATTATCTAATCTACTTTGCACAACAACGTTGCTTTGCAGATGAGAGCTGATCCTCAGAGATGCTAAGTAAATTTCCCAAGTGCAGTGGAGAAGCCTGAGTTCAAACAGAGGCAACACAATTCCAGGGACCACACTTGAAGCCTACAGGTCACGTGTTTACACTATGGGTCATTCCAGCAAGAACCGGTGGGACCAGGGTCCTCACCAGGCCTGAGTCAAGTTCTAGGAGACACTGTCCAGAAATTCAACACTACTCACAACGGGTTGCTCAGAAGTCGGAAGTTGGACCTGGAGGGGCAGCTGGTGGGAGGTGAAGAGAGAAGATACCAGGGTGACAGCCTTAGGTGAACACTCAAGAGGGAGACACGAAAAGGGAAAGATGGAAAGAGACAGGGGCGGGGATCACAAGGCAGACAAAATGGAAATTCAGGGAAGGGCTGGGGCAGAAAGGGAAGCGTGGGGGCGGACTCCCTTGGAGAAGGGAGTGAGCCATTCATTCCCCAGGGAGGGAGTGTTGGCTCTAGTTCTGTCAGAATTCCTTGTATTTTCCTCCGGAAGTGACTTCCTTTTTTTAGATCTCAATGTCTTCTTTTATAAAATGCAAGTCACCAGGCTAAAGGATGAGTAGAGATGAGGACGATGCCCTTGAAGTTCCCCTCAGTTTAATACACTTTAGATCGATTTCTTCCTGATTCTAGGCCCCTTTCCTCCCTTTTCATAGAGTATCTGTGTTCCTTTAAAATGTAAATCTTCTCCCAGCCTCTTTTCAGTTTTACCACCAGGAAAGGTCTTTCTTAAGGATGTGGGAACCAAGCCTTTGAAGTGTAATCCTCAAGAAAAAATGGTGCCTTATTCTGCTAGTCTCTGTACCAATTAGTAAACACAAGTGGTCTAATTAAACTGACCCATCACCTATGTAAGTGCCTCTAGCATCTTTCTCTCAAGCACTTACAGACTGTCCTGTCTTTGTTTCTGCAGGGCTGAGTTTAGTTTCTCTCTCCTACTCCAAGAGTCTTGACCTCACTGGATTAGTTATGGGTAAAGTCTTTCTTGCCTGTTTAACTCATCAGGGACAATTTTTCTTTTACAGGGACCCTGAACAGGAGAATTTTTTCCTCCTGAATCCAGGAAAATGTCTCCAGAAACCAGGGATCAGAGTTCAGTGGAACTCTGAACTAAAACTTCTGAAATAACGAGGGAAAGAATATCCAGGATGCATTAGCATAGTGATGAACATTAACACAAAGAAGAGGAAGTGATGGAAAGATGACGTGTCTTGCATTGGCTCCAGAGATATCCCGGGGCACAGACCAGCAAGGATACCCTTACAACCAGAAAACAAGATGCCAGGTCATGCCGATTTTGTGAAAACCAAGCAGAAGGTGCTCTTACTTTTCCAGAGCAGCTATTTCTCAAGCTTGGTTTGTAGACAAGCCATCTGTGCTTGGACAAACTTCTCCAGTGATCTTGATGCAGCTAGTCGAGAAGCCCTGCTCTGACATCAAGAGGGAAGGACAGTAGTCAAACAGCAATGGTGTGGCCAGTGTGGAAAGAAACAGAGGTAACCCACTTATTTCTCAACTCCATGTCCACAGCAGCACAGTCTACAGTAGCCAAGACATGGATGCAGCCAAAATGTCCATCAGTGGATGAATGGCTAAAGAAGATGTGGTACATTTACAACGGAATATTACTCAGCTACACAAAAGAAGGAAATAAAGTCATTTGCAACTACATGGATGGACCTAGAGATGATCACACTAAGTGAAATAAGCCAGAAAGGCAAATATCCTATGATATCACTTATATGTGGACTCTAAAAAAATGATACAGATGAACTTATTTATAAAACAGAAACAGACTTACAGACTTTGAAAACAAACTTACGGCTCCCAAAGGGGGAAAAGGGGATGGTGATAAATGGTGATAAATGAGGAGACTGGGATTAACAGATGCACACTACTATATAAAAATAGAGAACCAACAAAGACCTACTGTATAGCACAGGGAATTCTACCCAACACTTTGTAATAATCTATATGGGAAAAGAATCTGAAAAAGAAAGAATATGTGTATATCTGTAATTAAACCACTTTAATTAAACACCTGAAACTAACACAACATTTCAAATAAACTATACCGCAATATAAAATAAAAACTCCCCCAAACAACCAACCCCCCCAAAAAAAAAACACAGACACACACAACATGGTGTAGCCAGCGTGGAAAGAGACAGATGACATGGTATTCTTAATTCTCACCCATTGCCACTACCAAGAGAGAATGGGGCTGCAGCCATTCAAGTCCTCTTCCCCATGAGGATGTGCTGAAATTAGCTGTCTCCACAGACCTTCGCTGGACCCCTGGTAACTGACCATGGCTGTGCTCAGGGCAGAGGGTACAAGAGGGGAAATGCAGCCCAGATCTCAAGAGGATGTGCTTGCACATTTTTACTTCAGTAACATGCTTTTCCCAAAATGTAGGAAACTCTGTTTCCCATCTGGAAAGCATCTCATTATTATCTATTTGAAGCTAGAACCTATGTAATTAGAGGAGGAGCAGGAGCACTTAAATATCATAACTCCAGACTGTTTCAAAAAGGTCAAGAGAGCTTGCCATTCCACTGTGAACAATAAAGTAAAAAACAAAACAAAACAAAAACAAAACTGGAAACCTGGAACGATTCTGAAGCTCCATGACAGCAAAATTGACAGCTTTGCTTCGTGAAACCATCTTGGGAGATTCTAAGTTTGTTTTGACATCCTATCTTGATCTCCTGTAATTTTTTTTTTTTTCTTGCCATTCCTATACCTTGACAGGCTTTCAAATGGAGATGCTTAGGTGAAAAGAAAAAAAAAAAAGTCTGAAGCACTTACAGCTTCTAATCATTCTTCAAAGAACATGGCATTTTAGCATTCTTGAAGTGTTTTAAATGTTTCCAAAGAGGTCTGCTTTGGAGATGACTTGTGGTTGGTGCGTGGAGAAGAACGATTAATTTGAAAATCTTAAGTGCTCTTTGGGTGTGCTGGAATTTTTAAGTGCACCATTTAAGGTACTTGGTTTCTGCATTTGAAGGAGATTTAAAACTATTTAACCTTTCTTAGTTTACAAGAGCTCAAGTGTACCACAGTGGATTTTCTTGACTTCAGTTGCTGCAGTAGTGGGGTATAAGAGCAATTAATCATAGGAAGAAACCAAGAATTCACCAAATGGCGAATAAAAATGCCAAAAGGCAGCACAGGCCCCACCTGACTCTTTCCAAGAAGCAGGGGTGTGTGTGTGTGTGTGGGTGTGTGGGTGTGTGTGTGTGTGGGTAAAGTAGTGACTGAGACTAAATGCTATTAATTTTCTGCCTATATAGGAAAACACAAGATAATTTCTTAGGAAGCACTTGTCAACAACATAATTATGTTAAGCCATTAGCATAATGAGCCGAGATTTCACAAAGAGTCTCTGAGCAGTTGTGAGAAGCTTGGTTGGGAATGTATTCACCGTGGAGAATAGCATGTGTTTTTTACCCTCTGGTTGGTGTTGTCCATTCACCATTCCCCTGGGGTCCTGGCCTCCCACTCTCCACACCCGGGATCCGTGTATCCTGACCTCCAGATGCATCACTGGACCACAACTCTCAACTCTCAACCCTAGCTGGGAGTCAGGGCCTCCAAACTTCCAAGGCAAAATCAAAACCAAAGGAAAATAATTCCATGCTAACATCGCAAACTTAAAGTTCATGTAGGGCTCCTGAATGGTCACTCAGTCAGCTTCTGGGGATTTTCTCAAGTTTTTTGATTGTGGCCATTTGAAAATAATTTGAAAATGATGGTGAGGGATACTTGTGAGACAGAAGAGCTAGAAACAGCAGACCATGAGGGATATCTCGTAGACTGCTATGAATCCCATGGTGTTATGCGTCCATCAGTGTGAAGTTGTTTCAGGTTATTGGTTCTCCTAGATTTGTCATCATTGTGCATGTCTCAAAGACTGTGCGTGCAAACCTAAACCAGCTCTATCAGAAGATCACTATTCACTTGTAAGAAAAAAAAAAAATAGGAAAACGTAAAGCGATGCACGCACCTAGCTACTTGGAAATGAAAACTTTCTGAGGCTCTTTTTACTTAACTGCAAAACATTAAAAAGAAATAATAAAAATAAGCAATAATTAGTGTTTATTGAAGGCTAGCATGATTGGAATATCTTTGTGTATATTAATTATTAATCTTTGCAATAACTTGCAATATAGGTACGATGATTAGACTAATTATGAGATTATTTCTCAAATGAGGAAACAAATAAGTTCAGTAACTTACCCCAGATCACACTAAATAGAGTGTGAAGTGTTAGTTGCTCAGTCATGTCTGACTTTTTGCGGTCCCATGGACTGTAGCCCAGCAGCATCTCTGTCCATGAGATTTCCCAGGCAAGAATCCTGGAGTGGGTTGCCATTTCCTCCTCCAGGAGATCTTTCCAACCCAGGAATGAAACCTGGGGCAGATTCTTTACTGTCTGAGCCATATACTAAGAGTTTACCAGAGCAAGAACTGAAACAATTAATATAATTATCTGACAATGTAGTTTTAAAGAATAAATCATAATATTAAATGCAAAAAACAGCCAACCTTGGTTAAATACTTGGCTTGTGCAGGTGCCTCAGTAACTGATTTTATATAAATGATCAAATTTAAAATTACAACAGTTCACCGAGGCAAGTGAGAATAACATTCTATTATCACTTACATTTTACAGATAAGGAAACTGAGGATAAGAACTGGGTTCAATCAAGAACCCCAGGCACATGACTCGCGACAACAGTATGGTTATTTCAGTGGCAACTCCTGACTTTTTTGGCTAACCCAGTGATTAATAACATTCACCTCATCATCACGGGCTTCTCTGGTGGCTCAGACAGTAAAGAGAATCCACCTGCAGTGTGGGAGACCTGGGCTCGATCCCTGGGTTGGGAAGATCCCTTGGAGGAGGGCATGGCAACCCACTCCAGTATTCTTGCCTGGAGAATCCCCGTGGACAGAGGAGCCTGGAGGGCTACAGTCCTCGGGGTCACAAAGAGTCGGACACGACTGAGCGACTCAGCACTGCATAGCATATCGTCTTTAGTTCAGGGAACTCAGTGCGCTGACCATACAGCCGGGATGGAACCCGGAACTATCGCAGCACATAAACCCATTCAGTACTAACTACCTGCTTTGGACAGCTTCCCGGTACTTCTGCTACTGGACGTGCTGTCAGCCCTGCTGAGCACCGTGATGCCCCCGAAGCTCGCCGTCTTGGTCATGGCCGGCTTGAGGTTGCGGTTGGAGCTGTCGGAGTCTGTGCTGCTCCAGGCCCTCTGGTGGTCAGACCACTTGAACTCATTCTCGGAGCTGCTTTGCCTGCTTCCCGAAGCTCTTCCTGAGCCGTCTCGGTTGCCCCTGGAGCACGGCCACCAGAAAGATGCATGGGACAACGTTAGATGCCGTGAGAAGAACGGACACCGAGTGGGGTGGTTCTTTTAAGTATCATCTACGCAAGAGCCTTCTTGTCAACCCTTCCCAGGGCACCTGCTGCTTCCAGGGACACCGCGGACACCTCACTGATGTACACACAGTAACACGTCACACAGAACGCTCATGTTACACACAGAAAAACCAAACTGAGAAATGTCACAAAATCCCTCTGCCAGTGAAGGGGAAATGAGAACAATAGGATATAAAATATAATTGGTAACTTCTCTCACGCAGAGGAGAGAGGAGGGTACATTCTCTGGACCCAAATCAATCATGAATCGATGTTTGAGAGCAATTATGATGTTGAATGAACCTAAAAGCAACTCCCACTGAAAAAAGAGCTCTGTCTTTCTTTTGAGCATTAAGTAATTGGACCATAGAAAAATGGAACACACAGTTCCAAAGAAGCCATTTACTAATTTAGTTTCTAACTTCATGAGAGATATAGATCTGCATTTATTAAGGCTTTGGCAGATGGCACAGAAATCACAGGAATTCCTCTATTAACCTATGGTGAGAATTCTGCCCGGTGAGTTTAACCTTCATGGGCAGAGGAAAGAGCCCTTTATCCCTTTCACATAGAAAAACGTGTGATAATAACAACAACAGTGCAAACACTACACTGACATGAGACTTTCCAAAGAGATCAATGGAAATAACAAAATAGCTCCATAGGTGAAATGACACATTTGTTCAAAATTCAAATAGAAAAAGACTGAATTTACTGGAAGAGATCCAATAGCCAGAAGTCAATTTTGAAGACTTGAGAGCCTTTCTCAGCAGTGTGCAAAGCTGCATGTATTTTACAGAGGAATCTGATGAAATTTGCATTTTCATTGGTTTCCAATTGCTTAAAGAATAACTTGGTTACTGTTTTCAAAGCCTTTTCTGCAGTTGGAAATTATGGATCATCAAAATATTCTAAGATTCTCATGGACTATAAATAAGTAAAGAGGACAAAAACCATGGGCAATACATATAACCCCTAATTTCATATCACTGTGTGATGTGACATAAATCTTGATCCAAACCTCTAAGATGTGAACAGTAGCTTTATTAATATTCTTCTAAAGACAATCATGGACTGTTGAGATGCTAAAAGTACAAAGATCTGACTGAAACACTCACCCACCATAATGTACAGAAGGCATACAGAAAATTTCAGATTTTGCCTTAACTTTTTCTTTCATTTCATGAAAACTTAAGAAGGTCAATGAATCCAAGAGATAATAAAAACAAAACAGCTAGTTTGTCATGAAGATTTTGCACAGTGAAGGGAGGAAATGCAACAGAAAACTCACAAAACAAAGCAATCATTGCCCTGCTCTCTTCTCTGAATGTTCTCTTACAAACATCCTCTCTGTGTTCAGTACCTCAGGGATGGGCTAGTTTTAGAAACGAGGACTGTTAAGGAAGACTATTTTATGAGCAGGAAGTATCAGACACTCACCAAGAGCCAGTTGACTTTAGTTCCTAAACACCTATGAAATTCAAGTAGCCCAGAGGAGACTGAGTAGAGGAAATCTGATTATTTCCCTTTCAATCTCTAAATTCAGCTTCAATCTTTGCTCATATAATTCTGATTAATTTGACCCACCCTTGACAAAACCCAACTAAAGTTTTATTTAGCAACAGTGAATGTACCAGGGATGTGACAATAATCTCACTTGTCGCTAATATAGACTATTTATTATAGGAAGAGATCTGAGGTGGTCCTTAGCATACAGGATGTGTCAGAAGGCAACTCTCCGTACAGGGGTGCTCTTCACTAATTCTGCTTCAATTATTCTCTCCATATCAACTCTTCACCTCCACGGGAGGAATTCAGACTTCCTCTAAATGCCAGCATGGCTGAGCCTTTCTCTGCAAAGGAGGTGTCGGCCACCATTTCTCAGAGCATTTTGGCATGTTTCGAAAACACTGGGTAGTTCTTCTAAGACTCATTTTATCCCCTGGCCAATAAGGCAACCTAAGATTTCCTTAACTTCTACCTTCTCTCCACTGGCTCAAATCCTCAACCCAAGTTAAGATCTGTACATTTATTTTAAAAATGGAATTTAAGTTTTTGCTTTAGAGAGTTAGCATTAATGAGATTTAAAATGATCAATTTATGGTCTCTAGATACTGATACCCGGAAATCATCTTTTTTACTGCTCTATCCATCTTTCACCTTAATACTGGCAGGGTAAGGTCCAGAGTTGAACTGTATATCTACTTGGGTGTGGGATTATAGGTATTATATCCACAAGCGCCTTCCCATCACTCCTAAGCGCAGTCCTGATTCCCTTCTAACTGGGAATCAGGAAGATGATGATAATGCGATATTTGGTCACCAAGAGGCGCTGGCCCTCTTGTATGTAACTATATAGAATTTGACCCCAGACTAGTCAGAGAGCAGAAGTTCTACTTCTGTGCTGAGTAATGTAACTGATAATTTTTATTTTCCTTCATGTCCGAACATGGCTTTTTTTTTTTTCAAACAAAGTTAGGTATGATGTAGACTTTGAATTACTTTCATCAGTGTGTGGATTGCTTTGTACTAAGTCACATTCCTGAGTTTCTGTGCTTGGAAATTTTGGTGGGTTATAGCATCTATATTTGCGATGGCTGACCTTAGCAGAAGGTAGTTCTGGCTAGGGACCCAGATTTGGGGCTATCTTTGCAACCCCATGTACTGTCCATGGAATTCTCCAGGCCAGAATACTGGAGTGGGTAGCCTTTCCCTTCTTCAGGGGATCTTCCCAACCCAGGTCTCCTGCATTGCAGGCAGATTCTTTACCAGCTGAGCCACAAGGGAAGCCCCCAAACTAAATGCCTCTAGGGGTCAAGAATTGTATCTCTACTGGTCTCAACAAACCAAGCCATGGTGTGGGACTGCATGAGCACTGGTAAATCATAGGCTTTTCCTGGGCTTTCAAGGGAAAAAATTCAAGGTTATTTTCTTAATCTTCAAGTATGAAAATAAACTGTCTAATGATACAAGAGAAAGGTGTTAGAGATGTTGTTCAACCTAGAAAAGTAAAAGCTTAAAAAAAATAGATCCTGTTTTTTGTTTCTGCCACACTGTAAAGAGAAGAAATGAACTTTTCTGATGTTGGGGTCATAAGTTCAGATTTACAGCAAAAAGATATATTCAAAGCCCAGAATCCATTTACTTTTTTTTTTTTTTTGGTATTTTCTTCCTTCTAAGTGGTCAATAACTTTTATTGTTTGGTTTGTTTTGCCTTCCCTAATAGTCATAAAAACACTAACATATTAAATATATGTGTGAGGTATTCAATATACACACACATATATAATCATATTATTTACATATATATACATATATATATATAGCACAGTATATCCACTTCCCTACAATGGATGCTAGAGATACTTTTAATAAAGTGATGAGAGAATGGCTATAGACCCTTTAGTTCTCTGGCACTCTCTAGCCTTGTATAAAACTATATATGTTTACATAAAACTTTATATATGTTTATATAATTACATATATATTATATATGAAACTATATGTATCTATTGTAAATACACACATTCCCCTTACCCTACACAGATCTAGATTTTATGTAATTCAATATAATTGGAGACAATCCCATATCTTTCTTTAGAAATAAAATCTGTGCTTGAAAAAATGTTGTTTGAAATATCATGATGGATAGTAGTGGCTAAAAATCAACTACTCAAATAGTTATCCTGGATTTGTATTCTAGTATTGGGAACATATACACAATTGCAACCTGCCAGAGAAATATTAATTCAGTGTAATTTAGCAAAGTTGATTTGGGAATGTGAAGTCGGTGTATTCCCAAAGTCAGCCCCAGAGAAAAACCCAGATAATCAGAGGAAGACTATAGACCAAGCCGTGGTTTGCCAGTCCTGTATCTTACAGGCCCAATAAAGCTTCAAAGCTAGCTCGGTAACAAGCTTTACAAAGAAATAACCAAACATATTTCCTTTCATGAACAGAGATAGTTTACACTAATACACTTATAGTCAACATTGATTCCAGCACATAATCTGAAAACACAGTTTTAAAAAAGGAAACCATACCAACCGAAAGAGCTGTCTTTTCTTATAGGTCTCACTGCATATGTTACTGTCTTCCAAGAGCCTACTGGAAATGAAAAACATGGTTTTTATGATATGAAATCTAAGGGTACTAAATGCCCTATGTCAAATGGATGTGAACCCACCACAGCACACCTGTCTTACAGATCAACCCCACAGGCTACGGTTTGTTTGCCTGATGTTGAATTTTTCCCTCATAAATGAATGGCAGCCTGATTTGTCCATATCCTAGGATTAACGCACTAATACTAGACAAGGGAGAAAGAAGGGAAGAAAAGACAGAGGGAATGAGAGGAGAGGAGAATCAAAGTAACTGACACAGATATAATAGATAATTAAGTAATTGAATGTATCAGTTGTGATTTTTCTCTTTGGATAATATTAAAATTATTCTTTATTTTTGGGGCATAGTGAAATATGACCTTTCAAAGGCAGGTACTCAAGAAATATACTTATTTTTGTAGAGAATCTACTCAGATTTTTCCTTCTGGGACTGTCAAGACTTCTTAACATATGCAATGAGTATTAGTGACCAATTATATGAATATACTCCAATTTGAATATTAGGGACACAAGTGCACTAGCGGTCTTTTTATACAACACACAAATAAATGATTACGATTAGGGAGTAAGCAGGGAAAATGACTGGCCAGAAGACTAGGGAACGAGGGTCCTACTAAACGGAATTCTAAATGCTCATTTCATCTTCTGGGTAAGGACAGAGAATTTTGGCCTCAGAATCGTACCTAAGATGTTAAAACTCAGGGATTCTGAATTTACTGTAAATACAGAATATTTGTTGAAATCTGTATGGATTTTTGAGGATGCTTTTAGATATCTTGTAAAGACTTGCTCACTACTCTCATCCCTTTTTCTACAAGAGGTTGTTCAATTGAGGGTAGTTACTTGAAGAGTTCTAACTGCTAATATGAATGATGGCATTTTTTAAACCAATCCTCTCTAATGTTCAAATTTTCTAAGTACTGGAATTTAATCAAATAGCCTCTGTTTTAATCAATTTTATAGGGGTGCCTATTAAGCCAACACCTGAAATGAAATTAACCACCCCTTTTAAAATGGAAACCGTATTTCCAATCCAAATTGCCCATTGTGATGTATTTTAATGTGATCAGTACAGCTAATGTGGAATTCCTTAATTCCCCTTGAAAATATGCAATTAAACCAATGGAGCATTTTAATATCTATATCAGTTTAGAACTATTTTTAGAAGGTACATGCTAAATTTGAAAACCTCTGCTCTTATACACAAGACTTTGTATAAATGTTTTAACCCATTCATGTCATAACCATCCCTTTCCCTACTAACACCCAGCCAGGTACACTCTACAAACTAGAGCAGTTTAGCTAAGTTTTCCAAGTTAGGCCTTTTATGAAAACCAGTAGATTATTTAGAATGAGAAACATAAAACAACATTATTCAAATTATTATCTGTGTAGCTACATACAATGAAGGGGCACACGAAGTGGCCGATAATACCATATACACAAGCGATTTTAGCAGCCTATTCAATAAGCCAATGAAACTGCAAGTTCCTGTCTCAACAGTTATACTTTTTAATGCCTGGGGAAGGTAACAGAATTATATCTTTGTTAGGACCAGAAGTTGAGACTTTAAATAAGGAAACCGTTGAAAGCTATATTTGGAAATAACTGAGAGGACTTTTTTCCTAAATTAAATAGCTTCTGGATATGCTAAATAACATATATGTGAGCATATATATGTGTGCATGCATAGATATATGTATTTATACATATATTCAAGCACACACTTATATATGGCATATATATATATATGAATAAACAAGACACACATGACAGACTCTGTTCTTCTAAAGACATGAAAAAGCAAATTTCATTTTACCTGTTTTCCACAAAGAGGCTTTCCTGGGAGCAAACTGACTGAAAAACAAACAAACAAAAAAAGGCATTGGATCAGAAGTTCAGGATACGCTGAGGGAGCCCAAATCCTGGCCTGATTTTCAAACTATTTTTTCCTCCAAGAGGAAAAAAATTAAGAAAACTGTGCAGCATTTTTAGAAAAAAAAAAAAGAAGAAAAACAAAAAGGTTAGAGTTAGAAGTGTCAACTTTCCCATCATGGTGTCTCCAGGTTTCAAAGAGATTTAGCCCAGTCAACATCAAGTCGGAAGAAGAGAGGTGCTGTGAATGAAACTGCGGCAGACGCCTGTGAGCTACAGGCCCTGAGCTAGCGGGTTCCTCAGGGGCGCCGAGAGCCAGCCGCCATCTTGGACCGGAGGCCCATGCTGGATGAAGGCAGAGCGTGCAGACGTGGCACCATCCGCCTGAGGATGGGCGCGCTGTGAAACCACAGTCCTGCAGCTAGGATCTGGCCCCGCTGAACTCTCACAACGTAAACACATGGCCCGTGAGACTCTCAAAACTGAAGAGATGTCCTCAACCAATGCCGGCGGGGAGTCAGCAGAGGAGGGAGGGAGGGAGGAGCTCAGAAAACAAGTGAGAACAAAATGAAGCTAATCAATCGGGAAAGAATGGTAAACCCATCTAATACGTCTCAGCTTTTCACACAAAACAACCCAGCCACTTTCCTTTTAGCTTCCGTTCTCTAGTATTCATGTCTCTGCTATCTTGAGTTTAATACACAACGTAGGGAAGATAAAATTCCCGTTATCATTAGGTGCTGGGGAAAGGCGGATCAAATTAAATTTTAACAAGCAAAAAGAGAAGTATTAACAAAATATGGTACAACAGTCGTAAAATACAACTGTGCTTAGGAACTAACATAAAACCGTTTTCAAAGCACTAAGATTTTAACCGCAAACACAGATAACATGTGTGTGGATTTTCTAAATAATGAGTAAGTTCCTCTCCTAAAGGGATCAAAAATATGCTCATTTGTAAGAGAAAATAACATAAAAATTAAGAAATAATAATGACCTTTCAATATAGAATTTTTCAATTAAAAATGCTATTAATGTAACCACCTCTCAGAGGCGGGCAGGATGTTGGTTTCTTGCTACATTTTACCAGAGAAATCATTTCCTTTCATAAGCTGAAGGACTAGATTTGGGCAAAATGTCCTTTTCTCAGTGGTCTGAGCATTTTAATGAGGGCATCTCTAGAATCACTTCTGTTTTAACCCCTACGTATTTAACATGCATCCTGAAGATGAAGTGTGCAAAAAGTTTGTTTAACAAAAGGCAACCACAGCCAATTAAGCCACAGGCTTTTCAGAAAAATACCTTTAAAGTAATTTGATATTTAATTTTATAAAGGGAAACAAATACAGATGATGTGCCCCTGACATTATTCCTAGGAGGATCTCTTTAAAGAAAGCTAAATATCCCATTGTTTGTACTTCCTTTAGTTGGGTTTCCCAACAGGTTTGAGTCAAGTCTAAGCCAAGTCTTGGTATATGAACAAAGTGAGACTATGCCAGATATCCACAATGAATTTAATACTTTGCTACGACTCAGTTCTTGAGATTGGAAAGAGGTCAATTACATTTAGGATGTTCTGGCTGATTCTGAATAACTGAGACTTGACTATGTCTTTGAAGGAGCTATCAAAGACATGCTGACCTCTTCGGACTCGTTCATCTAATAGCATTTGGTAAGGGAAGCAGCCCAAACTCTTTGAACTAAAAACTAAGGCACGTGCAAATTAAAGATGATGCTCTCTAAAAACCCATCTCCAAAGCATCTTCCTGACTTTTGTGGAAAGGTCCTTAAAAAAAAAAAAAAAACCATCTCATCATCCATCCACTACACTTTTCATAAAGACAAAGACAATTATGGGTTATGATTCAGTAACTGATGAAAATGTATGTGCGTGCATGCACATGTGTGTGTGTGTATTAAAAGAAGCATTAATAACTTACAAATTTTAATAGCAGAGAAAGATAAAATTATCACAGTAATTAAGTCCAGCATTCAGAGCTGTGAGGTATATGCATTCTCAGATATATACATAAAGGGCTTTTTTGAAAAGGAGAAAAATGTTTTTGCCTAATGGCTTATAGAATTCTCTTCCACATGCTACCCCCAAGCCAGGTGGTACCTCACACCCTCGTCATCAGCTCTCCATGAAGAAAACCAAAGATAAATCTTCCTTGAATCCCTATTTACACATAAATATCCTTCAAAAATTACCCCCTAGGCAAAACAGGTCCTTCTCAAGTATATTGCTTTATCTACTTAACCTTCCTAAAGGAAGCAACATCACATAGGATTAATCATAAAATAAGTTGACATGCTTGCCAAAGGGAAAGAAGAGTTATATTTCAAATATTTCTGACTTCAAAAGTATACTTGTTTATTATTTGAGAACTAAATTGTTGTGTGCTCTGAATTTTAACATTTTAGTTCTCAAATAACAGATGAATTGGTCTTATTTCAAGATACCCAAATTCTCAAACTATATTTGAAAAGCCTTTTCTAGAAAATCCCCAAATCTGTGTATTTTGATTATGCACCTATGTACAAAAGCACACACGCACACACATACATGCATCCCTTAGCCATCAAGATACATTTGTAAAATATTCAAGAACACTTCTACTTTTAAAAGAAATTTGGGTTTTGCTTAAGTATATACATGAGGAAGTATTTTTCTATAAATGCCTATTGTAACTTCAAGTAGAAAAAATAATCCTACTTAAGTATATTGACATTTGAACCTGTTTGAACTACTCTACGACTTAATAACTGGCAAAGGAAGCTGGTTTTATTACCTCTGTTTTTAGATTATGTGGATGCTAAATTAAAGACCAGCTTGAAAAAATTATATGTCTATAACTTAATTTCCTTATGCTGGATTCCTTGCATTTGTTTTATAAGTGAGTTAATATACTTATTATCTTGTGTACCTTAACAATTTGGGTAGTAATGATCATTTGGGAATCTGGAATTATACAGATAAAGGCTCCCTAGTGGGCCCTGTCTTTATGTTATCGCATGTATTTGAGAAAGTTCATATTGCTGCTGTGCCCTTGAGTTGTGTTTAACAGAGAATATGGTAATATCCTGTTAATACAGGGTGGCCCCCAGGGACCCTTGCCTGTGTGGTACCACCCACGTGCGGCAGAGCTGGTCTGTGTGTCTGAAAGAATACAGCAGAAGGGAATATGTGTCACTTCCAAGATCAGCTTATAGTACCGTGGCTTCCATCTGGGACCCTTTTTCTTTCCCTCTCAGATCACTTGCTCCAGGGAAAGCTAGTTGCCATGTGTGAGGACACCTGCAAGCCTACAGAGAGCCCCACCTCACTGTGAGAACTGAGACCTCTAGCTGACAGCCAGCCAAGAACTGAGGGCTGGCGATACGTTGAGTGATTCCTGGAGTAGAAGACCACGGCACCAAATCTGCAGATGACTCCAGCCCAAACTGACAGCCCGACTGCAGCCTCAAGAGAGACCGCGAAACAGAGTCACTCAGCTAAGCCACTCCCACATTCCTGAGCTCTGCAAACTGTGAGATGAGAAGCTTTTTGTTTCCCTTTTTTAAGCTGCCAAATTTGGGGACCACCAGCAGTAGTATGACTGCATTGTGTCTACAAGAGCTATCAGACAAGGGAGAGAGACGTTTGGCATTTTATTTCCCTCTAGGACAGTGGCTCATGGTTGTTCAAGTGTCATGAAAACTTAGAATATGATAAACACTAGAGAGTTTATCCTTAGAAAAATGTACATATGCTCATGAATGTAATATTTTACAGGTGATAACAAGGATTTTCAGTCATCTCTGAAGCCCTTCATGAGTACACTCTGGGTTGTTTTTGTCACGCTTAGTCACTCAGTCATGTCTGATTCTGCAATCCCATGGACTGTAGCCCGCCAGGCTCCTCTGTCCATGGAGTTTTTCAGGCAAGAATACTGAAGTGGGTTGCAATACCCTTCTCCAGGGAATCAGTTGGATTTGATCCCAACCCCGGGATCAAACCAACGTCTTGGGCATCTCCTACATTGGTAGGCAGATTCTTCCCCTGAGCCACCTGGGAAGCTCTCCGAGTACAGAAAGCCAATTAAAAAAACCTACTGCCCTAGGAGATCAAGTGAAAATCAGCATCAGAAATGTGCCAGTTTCCCACCTGAATTAGTAAAACCAGAAGTGGTGGCCACCAGAGAGTCTATCAAAGGTGTTTACACCTCCTCTCCACAAGGAGAAGCAGCTACAGCATTGCAGAGAAGGCTGAAGAAAATATTTCATGGAATAAAAGGGCTATGACAACAGCTTTGCATTCAGGCTGTCTCACATTTAGGTCTGCTTTTACTTGTTTAAAAAAATAATATTACAGCATGTGGCCACAGAGGCTTTAAATAGCAACCCTTGCCTCCAATCTTCAGCCTGGAACCCAGGTTCCTTACTCTTAAATCTCCTAAACAGGGATGTGAGGAAATGCAGTGTGGACTAGGAGTCAGGCTGACCCCTCCTCCCTTCGATGACCTCCTATGGGCATGAGAATACAAAAATGAAGGATGGCAGGGTAAGTGTCACCCTCATCACAGGCACGCAGCAGTGATGCTAGTTGCTGTAGACTGGCTCTTGAGTGTCTGGCAACGTGACAAAGAAAAAAAGCATAATGTTTGTACATTATGTGGGTGACTACTCTTTGCTTTATAATGTAACAACTCATTCATAAACTATATGGCTTGCCAGAATTAGACTAAGAGGGAGAATGTGTGTGTGTGTGTGTGTGTGTGAGAGAGGGAGAGAGAGAAAAAGAGAATAGAGAATAAATTCTCTTTCAGAAAAATTTCTCATCTTGAAGGTCATCAGACAGGAATACTCTGTCTCCAATCCAAGATAGGTTTATTACAGTATTATGACTAGAATAGAGCCTCTCATTACTGTGTTCTTGTATCCAGCAAACACAAGGAAAGGTCTACCACGTGTCAGGCTGTCCTTTGCACCATCAAGAATTCTGACCATAATTAACGGGTTTTCTAGAATCTTCTAGAATTGTCCCTGGACATCATTGAACAATGGCTACCTCACCTCCTTCTCTCACACTCTCCTAATTTGCAAGCTTTGGACCAGGCTATTCAATTCAAAATGGTATTTTAATATATCTAAGAAAGGCAGAGAGGTTCTAGAGCAGATGACAGAAATCCGCATGCATGTGAAAGAAGTGCAGAGTGTCATTTCCTCTGTAGTTCATATTAAAGGATTCAGCACAAGGTGGAAGATCAGGGAGGCTAGCTTGGGCTTAAAACCTCGGGGATAGCAGGCCCCTTCCATGTTAAGCATGGATGCCTAGGTGTCTGCTGCTGCTAAGTCGCTTCAGTCATGTCCGACTCTGTGCGACCCTATAGATGGCAGCCCACCAGGCTCCCCCATCCCCGGAATTCTCCAGGCAAGAGTACTGGAGTGGGGTGCCATCGCCTCCTCCGCCTAGGTGTCTAAATGGCTTTTAAAGGAACAAATCATGAGAACAAATCACACAGGAGGTCAGATGCCCATGTGACTTAGTAAAGACAGAGGTGTTGGCCACAGAGAATCTACGCGAAGGTGCTCCTGGCTATACCTCTGCAGGGGGAAAAACCCACAGCATTTTTTGGAGCCTGCCAAATGCGCTCATAGAAGGGAAAGCCTAGAGCAACAGCTTGTCCTTTCCATCCTGTTGCATCTAAATTCAGTTTTTTTTCACCTTTTAATTTGTACGGAATTTAATCGCATTAAATTTTGGCCACAGTGAGCAAAAGAATTAAAAAAAAAAATCTCAACCACATTTTCTTTGTTGGGATATGAACAAAAGAAATTGTTTTCGGATCATTCCCTTGAAAATGGGTCACGGAACAAATTTTATCTGAAAATGGGGTGGGGGAGGGGATGAGTATCTGTATTTACCTTTGATATAACAAAGTGTCCATACTTGCTAAGAATGCAGGAAATTCTGTGTGTGTATGCTCAATTGACTCTTCTCTTGCTTTGGAATTCTTTCTTCTGCACATTGTTGGTCTTAAGAAGAAAACCACTTGGTATCTGTTGGCTAATATAAATATGAAGAGACTTCTGCAAAGCTGGCAACCTCTCTCTGTACTTAGGGTCTATTTTATTGACCCCAAATAGGACCTCTATATTTGGGAACACACACAAACCTCTGGCTATTTTTCCATCACTTCCCTGAACCAGGTCCTCTTCCAGAAGCACCTCTGGTCCGCTGCCCTTCGGCAGCTCCCTGCCTCCAGCTTCCCTCATTCCTATCAGCTTCCTGTCTGGGGAACGAGGCTGCCTTACTGCTGACAGAGGGACCGCACTCAAGAGGCAATGAAAACAACTACTCACATCATGTGCAAATATTCTCTCCCTCACTCTCTGATACTCCTCTTCTCTCTCTTCAATTGATTTACTTCGTCTGTCATCTCTAAATGGATGCATTCTGTTTTGCTGAACAGAAAAGAGAAATCAGGAGGGTTACCCAAGGTGAGCGGTTGGAAATCTGCAGTCAAGAAAAACTGGCAGCTGAGAGTAATAAATGTTCACTTAAATAAATGGGGCTTGACAAGTCTTACTCCCTCTGGTCCTGGAGGAAGTCGTGGTGGGTGATGTGTGTGGGGTGTGTGCCATGTGATGGCAGGGGTGCTGTTACTCCTGGCTGTTTCCTGGTTGGAGGCAAATAGCTTGGTGTTTCTGGAAGGTAAGCTCTGAATGTGCCTCAGGTATTCAGCCCATTTGCTATGTGATGGGTTCTGTCTCCTTAGCAAAGATGTGATGCCCCAGGAGGAGGCAGAATGGTGGTGAAAAAAGAGGAAGTGGCAAGTTCAAGGTGGCCACGAGAATAAATGGCTTTGAAAACTTGTGGTCAGAGAAACAGAGTAGGAAGGGGCAGAAAGGAAGGTGTGGATGCCATTTCTCTGCATCCTAATTTGTGTTTTTATTCACTCAGCGACTTACTCTGTGAATTGCAGCTGGGATAAAAGGAGGAACTGAATTCAAAAAGCCTGTCTGGATTAGGGTCAGTATCAAGAAAACTAACAATTCAAAGAACCCAGCATGAGGACTGCTCTTCTTCTGCCTTCTATTTGAGTCACTTCCTGTGTTCCTATTGCTTTTGCATCTTATCCCTGCCATTCCTCTCCCAAACGCCCTGCACTAACCACATCCATCCATCCATCCATTCAACAAACATCCACTAAGTACACGACATGGGCACATGTGTCAAAGTCAACTCAAGCCATGGTGTGGTTCAGGGGTGGTGGGCGGGGGGAGGAGATGAGATACAAATGATGGACAGTTTTTTGTTGCGGCTTTTTTTAAAGAGTCAGAGATGCACATACTGGCTCACAGTGACTCACTGTAGGTAATTAAAATAATAACTTGAGTGTGATGCAGATTGTCTTACCTTTCAGCATTCTAAAGCAAAGTCATTTTCATAAAAGCTCTATTTTCATTGTCAGAGACAGGAAGCGTAATTGTAATGGCATTTGTATGACTTTCTACGGTTCTCCTTATCACTGAAAATGTGTTTTCTTTTGCCATTTACTTAAGTTTTCTTCTTCATCACCCTGGAACCCACCCCCTCCACCCAGAGAAAAGTCTCTCTAGCCTTGTCGAGTTCTCCTGAATAAAGTTATTCTAGAACAATGGAATGTTTTGTCACAAGCAAAAAACAGGGAAGGAGGAAGTTCTGCTACAGTTCGTGCAAAACAAGCAAACGACTGATATGGAAGTTAAAACAAGGGAAGGGGTCGGGGGACTACAACATAAACTGGACTCTTTGTTGTGAAGACTTATTTTGGGAGAGTTTGCAAAATGCACCTGGCCTCACCATAACAAGGTTTGTTGTTTACAGCTACAGCAGCTGGTCAGCGGTCCGTATTGACAATCCAGCGCAATGTGCACAACGGAAGGGTAAAGCTGTAGGGAGGGGAACGACTGCCAGAGTTACACAGACGCCTGGAAATGCAACTGACAAAGCTCCTCCCATCAGCTCAGAGCCTGCGGCACCCCCAACCCCCCCCAGGCATGCAGCAGAGCCTGCGCCAAGCACCACCCATGCAGCCCAACACAGAGCCAGCGCTGAAGCAACCATGACGTGGTCTTTTGCTACCCACCGAATGCCAAAGGGGGAGGTAGGGGAGGGGGACAGGAGGTTGGGGGGGGGGTTCTTTTCAGAGGCAGGGGAGATTTGGGGCGGGGGGAGCAGGGACAACAGAAGAACGACAAGAACATCAGGCAGCCCACCTTCCAAAAACAACAACGTCAGCCACTCTCAAACTTGAGAACCAACCTGAGTGTCTTCTTTATCAATACTAGAGTTATCTCGCTTCAAGATAAACCGCTTCTGGGATTCTTCACCTTTTTCATCTTTTAAATGTTCACAAAACCTTTGCTCTGGTCTGCCAGCAAAGTAAAACATATCAATAAAAAAAGTTTTTTCCCCTGTTTAAAGTTATTTCTTAGTGTTCTTTCTTTTTTTCCCCCACAGTGGCATTCAAGAAAAAGTTTACACATGGTTTTGATACTAGAATTGCTGGCAATATATGGAGGTAATACTACGTCACTTCACATGTGTCGTTACGATACCTTTGCTTTGTTTGGAATTCAGTCTTGTTTGCTGCATGCTGTTCACCATGGTGGAAGTTAAAACAAAATTTTAAAGGCCTGAAAATATATAGTGTGCATTTTCTATTTTCTATAGTTATTTTGACCTCTGTCACTCCTGAATTTCATTAAGTCCCCACCTTTATTCTCTATATATGTTTAGAAACTGGGATTACTATATTAAACCTAGGAGAATACTTCCTATTATATTTTTCCTTTCGAGAGCTTCTGAATGTGCAGTGAGAGAGGGCTGTCTATGAATTATTTCCATCTTTCTTTAATGACAGATGCTCTGGAATCTGGCTCCAGCAGACTGACATCCTTGATCATGTCTTGTAAATCAGTTCAGTAACTGGGGGAAACTGGAGATGTTTAGCTTAAACAACTTAATGCCTGATTAGCATGGGAAAAATGCTAGAAGCAGTTACATGATATTGATTCGTCAATTGATTTTTTAAAAGATCCTCTTAATCATCTTGTATTATTACAGGAAAGGGCTCCACTACCCTGTTCATTTCCCACCAGTGTCCCTGCACACCAGAGAACTTGGTGAATGGCTTGTGCTTCGGTTAATCACAGAGGAAGTGCTAAAATGTCCCTCTCTAGTATAGGAGCAGTTGTAACTGATGGCTCTCAAAGGTGTCCCTCAGGTCTGATGTATTACTTCTGAAGCCAGGTGGGTTTTCTGTGCTCCCCTGGGTTCAGTATGCGTTCAGTCATCAGGAAGCCAAATCACTGCATCTGTTGTTTAATATGAGTGGCCAGTAATTAAGAGAATCTCATTGTTTCCTTATAGCTCCCAAATAAGCAAACACTTTAAAATCAAAGGAGCAGTTTAAGTGTATAATTCAAACCTTGTTGAGAAATATTGTCTCCTTAAGCACTCATATATCAGTTATTATAATACTGGGGAGCAGACAAAACTAGAAAACTGAAATAATACCAGTTATAGCTTCTGGAATCAGATGTAATTTCTGCATTTTTTCATTCAGTCTTTGCAATAAAACTTTGATGTAGGAGAAACAATTTTTTTTTTTTTTTTTGCCTCTTTTACAGATAAGGAAACTATCCCTCAAGTGACTCTTGACTCCAGTTTATATATTCTTCCACTAAGCCACAGGCATCAAATAGCCTGCTTACTTCCTTACAGAGAAGTGAACAGTCTCTTTCTGCTTTCATTGTACTCAGTCGGCTGGAGGGCCTCACACCTCAGGATAAAGCACAGAAAACCTGCATCATATCATCTTCAATATTAATGTAAATGTTATCCACCAGAATTAACATGGAATAAAATATAGCAATCTGGATGTGCGAATATGACATTTTAAGATCAGAGCACTAAGGAGACAGAGTAAATTTGCACTTTATAATGAAGAGATCATTGACAGTAAAGAAATTAAATATATTTTGGTGGAACCCAGTCACAGGACCCTTCAATTACTTATAACACTATAAAGTCTGACAATATTATAGTAGCATGAATAGCTACAGGCCACTGTAAATGAGAAGAATTCTCCAGGAGTTTTTTTAAAGCTTCCCAACATTTTTAACCACTCAGATATTGTTATGTACATATTTTTATGTAACAAGGAAAATTAAGATATTAACTTGAACACAAATGCTAACGGTAGCAATGCTAATTAATCTTCTCCTAATAGCTCTGAGCTCTGAACATCTGAAAAACTCTAGTCAATGAAATGATTGGAGAACAGCTAAACATACAGATCTATCTATTGTATTTGTTGCTAATCATCTGTAAATGTTCATTTAGAAATGAAATGGCACCCCTGAACATAAGGTGAATTTGCTTCAGACTAAATTCTTCTTTTGGAGAAGGAAACGGCAACCCACTCCAGTATTCTTGCCTGGAGAATCCCATGGACAGGGGAGCCCACGGGGCTAAAGTCCATAGGGTTGCAAAGAGTTGGACACGACTGAAGTGACTGAGCACGCATGCAAAGTCCTCTTTCAGGAGAAAAATATTTAGACTGAGATTTCAGCATACTAACTAGAGATGGAATGCAAGTTCCATGTGGGTAGGGATCTTGCTTTTTTAAATAGTGTATCCTTGGTGCCTAGAACCATGCCTGGCATTGGGAGGCATTTGGTTGGGTGAATAAATGACTCAGTGTATGAATGTATGAAAATTTAGCACAGCTGTATATAAGTCACAGTAACTCAGGGACAGATCAAAGAATCACTAAGATATGCAGTCATAAATTCATAAATGTTTAAATTGTAAAACAGAACAGGGTAGAGCTGGGTTAGTAGGAACATAAATTCAAATTCAGAACATTAGGAACATCTTTAAAAATCAGATTTATGTTTGACTGCAAGCTGACCAAAACTAATGGTGTCATTAAAGAAAAGGTTTTCACATTGGAGGAAAAGAGGTGGAAATGGGAATTTTAACTTTTTTAGTATGGGAACTTCTCAGTTTAAAGTGTCATTACAGTTACACAAGAGCTATTTAACCATTATTTTTGAAACTTCATTTGCATTTCTTCATAGTGCTGGCTTATTTTTATTTCACAGCAGGACATATTCAGGAAAAACACATCCATCACTTAAGCAGGGGTAGTCAAAGGAGCTTGTCTGAATCAATAATGTAAATATTATTGAGAGCAATGATATTTGTTACTCTGATATAAATTATGCAAAGGGCATCATCCACAACTGTTTTCAAAAAAATCTGTATTCAAACATTAGAAATTAATAGTACAAATAACTAATCATTTCTTGACTTACCAAAAGTATTTTGAAAGATTATAAAGTAACCATTTGAAGTTTGCATAAAAGGAATAAAATAAACATAATAAGATTTTTCCAGGTTGACTTTATAGAGACTTATCTAGAGGTAAGGAGTAATTTTCAGTTTAAACTCATGCAAACTGTAGTTTATGACCGAAATATTACATGTGACTGCACTAAAAATTACCAGTAATGCACTATCATATTAAAGCTTTTAAAAATCCTTTTAACCACTAATTTAACATCACAGCAATATTATTTCTTAGCCACAAAATGAATGAAACTACAGTAATATGGTATGGACCTTCATTTAAAGTGGTGATGAATTACTTTCAATGGATCAAGATGAAGATGTAACTCTAAGAAAAACTCCTCAAAGCTGCAAAAGGTCACACTATTTATTAAATTAATGACAACTAGAGTTTACTATGTATCTCGTGGCCATGCATTATACATGCCTGCATTTTTTAGTATATGTGCTGCTGAAGCAAGCACTACATGCCTACATTATTTTTCCTGGAAGACTTTAGTCCATGAGTTATTTCTACTGTCTGTTTATCATTCCAAAAAGCAGAGAAATCAAATCTAATGTTTTTTCTTGATTAAAAAAAAAATTTCTCTTCTTAGGTTTAAAAAAAGTGTTTTCCCACAATTCATAGCAGCTATCTGCTGTGGCACTCATCGTTCATGTGTAGAGAACAGCACTATCATTTCCAGTCCGTCTTGGGGTCCCCTAGTCAATCCTTCCAAAAGTTTGAACCAGCTCCTCATTGTTCTTGATTAGACAGACAAAGCTCATGAATTGAGAGGGACTTCCGTGATGGCTCCGGTGGTGAAGAATCTGCCTGCCAATGCACAGGAGACGTGAGTTTGATCCCTAGGTCAGAAGATCCCCTGGAGGAGGGCATGGTAACCCACCCCAGTATTCTTGCCTGGAGAATCTCATGGACAGAGGAGCCTGGCCGGCTGCAGTCATGGGGTCGCGTAGAGTTGGACATGACTCAGTGACTCAAAAACACCAATGGCTGAGTGAAACACCATTGCATAAGACTATCAAACTGTCTTACTCAACTGGTTCCCATTTTAGTTTTTTTTCTCACCTGAAGCTTAGAAAAAGATGAGCATGCTTTATTATGTTTTTTATCTTTTTGATCCAGAAGTATTTTCAGTGCTTTATTCTCACTGCCAGTTTCTTGAAACCAGATATATTACTTTTCTTCCAAGCAGTTCAGCTTAATCACTCCCCGCTTCCTCCCCCAAAATATACACAAATGAAGAATTCAATTCTGCTAGACACAGAGGAGCAGCAAGGGACATCTTTGAATTTCATCCTGAATAATGGAAAGATGATCATCAACATGCATACATCTTAACAAAGAAACGTGGCTGTGCATCACAGGATGAAATGTTTTATGTGTAACACATTCGTCGAAAATATTTTAATAGTCAAACACATTAGAGAAGTCTAAGTGGCCCTGTTCCCTTCACATGGGAAAATATTCAATTACAACATTGACAACCGATGTGCGTGTGTGCGTGTGTGTGTGTGTGTGTGCGCGCGTACTCAGTTGCGTCCGACTCTGCAACCCCATGGACTGTAGCCTGCCAGACTCCTCTGTCCATGGGATTATCCAGGCAAGAATACTGGAGTGGGTTGCCATGCCCTCCTCCAGGCACTTTCTGACCCAGGGATTGGACCCATGTCTCCTTCGTCTCCTGCATTGGCAGGTGGATTCTTCTGCTGGGACACCTGGGGAAGCACATTGACAATTGCTATTTCTTATTTATAAAAGAAAGTCCTACATTCTTCTTTACATATTTTATAATTTCCACTTTCATCTTGTCCTTTTGATTCTCTTTGAAATGAGACCACACCTTACAAATTCAGTACTCTAGCATTTAAGTCTGGAAACCAAACACCTTCAACCAACAAACTACAACTTCTCTTTCTCCTCTGTACCTCAATTCCATTTTTCCTAGAGCCATAGTGATACGCTCACAGCCTCTCCAGTAGCAGAAATCCTTAAGATTAACAAAGACACAGGAACTACACCATGAAGATTCATTGTAAACAGGCTCTGGCCTTCAACTTCCACCAAGGTACAAGCGCTAACATGACTGCTCCTCCTCAAGGTAGATCTAGAAGCAACAAAGGGAGCCTGTAGAAACTGGGCCTATTTCTGCTGCCTACAGGAGGCCAAGCTGCAGATGGAATGAACAAAGTCACCATAATCTGTCTCCCTTCAAAACTACCATACATAAAGGAAAATACCCTATGGAGTATTTATAGTATATAAATACTATAAATAGTTCATGTTTAGTGAACCTTCCTCTAAACTGCTGCAAACTGTGAAATACAGATAATGTCTTTACACACTTATACACCTAGGCTGGCACTTACATACCATGTATTCACACGCACATGCACACAGTCCTGATCAAAATGTTCCTGGCTCCTCCAATAAACTCTGAATAGAAAGAAGATGGATCTGATGTATAGCTTGTACTTCTGTGGAAACTATGGAATGTCTGAGAAATGCTTGGCACTTCAAAGAATTAAGAAAATGGGTCTTATCTCAGTTCTAAGTTTTGGCAGGACAGTTTTTAATCCAGTGTGTTCTGTGGTTCTGGAGTTTTGCATTACAGTTTTAGTATTCATCTTGGTATTAACATTAGCTGAGTTCTCTGTTTACTTTTAAAAAATTAAATGTAAATTAAGATTTTGTAAAAAAAAAAAAAAGAAAAAGAACAAGTGAAAAACAAATACAGTGGGTCTGGTCACAGTGAAAGGATAGTGTTTGGTTTGCTTCTTGATTTTATCATCATTTGGGGTATTGATTCTGTTCATGTTAGTTCTTGTTCTCCAAACCTCAATCATGGCTGAGTGACAGGAGTGGTGGATTTCAGGCTTGATCTTTTGTGAAGAGACCAGATAATTTCAAGACATGAATCTCAGCCTAGCTCTATCTGCCTAGGATGATGTGAGCTAGTTAGCTAGATACTTGGAAATTATTTTAAATGAATACAAAAGCTCTTTTTAAAAAAAGTTATATTTGAGATATTAACATTATAGAAGGTTTGTGCATGTTTCATTCCAAAATTAAACAGTAAATTATACATTCAATACTCAGAGGCCCATAAATAATTTCACATTGGGAAAGGAACATAACACAGTTTATTTTCTCTCCTCAACGACATGTGTCTGTCTCACCTACAGACTCTGGTGTTGTCTGAGGTATTTGAGGAAAACAATATGAGAAAACACATTGGAGAGAAATGATATGCAGGTTGACCAATGTTAATAAGTCTTAACTTTGGGCTGGAGAACTGTTTAAAGAAGTAGGTTGTGTGTTTAGGAAAAAAAAAAATCTCATGGTTTTCTTGAGAGGAATGTAATTCTTCATTAGGTTCCTGACCTTTGGCTTCAAGTCAGATGATTTTCAACACTTTTCCTATAAAAAGTGTAGAGTAAATTTGCCCTGTTTAGAAATGACGGGATGCCAACCAACCACTCAAAAGAGTTTCCAAGAGGCGCTGGAGACAGTGATACTAGGTCCTCTTCCGAAGATTAACAAGCGAGCATCGTCTCAGGACGCTGCACAGTTCACTCCCACTGCCACTCACATTCCAGCCAAAGGAAAAGAAGCAGAGTAGATGTGGGAAGAAGAGGAAGAGATAAATGCACTTCATCACCTGCCGGGAGTGAAGTGGTTAAGGCTCTAGAACTAAAGATTCCCATCTTCAACCTGAGCCCTTCAGGAAACTAAGCGAACAGACGCCCCTTGACCCTGCCGTGTTGCTGGCCACTTCTCACTAGTCTGCCCGAGAGGGTGGCGGGTCCCCAGTCCTGTTCAGAGGGAAGTCAGCATGCCTCATCTCAGGGATGTTTAACAAAGTCAACTGGGCTCGACTGCTTCACCTAGAGAGACGCTCTGTTGGGCTCAATCAGAACCAGTTTCATGGTTCTTGAGATTTATCAAATAGCTAGCTCAGTGGATCATCCTTTGGGCAACAAACAAGCAAACCATGGAGGTCACTATATACCACTCCTCACTCCTGGCCAAAACCCACGTCCACACTGGGAATCAGGCACTTGGGCTCCTGAGCACTAGACTCTTAAGTGTCACCCCCAACGTCTGCCTCTGAGTCATATTCTTGCTTCCTGCTTGTGAGGGCCTGTATCCTCTCTCCCCAGTAGACCTACCATTTCTTTCCTGGCTCTGTGCTCTTAGACTAGGGGATTGGAGGCAAAGATAGTGGGAGAATGTGAAAGACAGAAGAAAAAAATGCTCAAGAGATGACAATGTTTTAATATGAAGATTTTTTAAAACTAGTTAAACAGTTGCTCTGACACAAGCAAAGGCATTCAGATATACATGGGATTCTCTCTGCCTATGACTGATCTTGGCCCTTTGGAAAATATTAGGGAAAGTAGATGGTTTCTAGTCTTCAAATAATACACTTTGAACATGCATCTTTTCTCTTGGAGGGAGAAAAGGACAGAGGTGTAGAAATTGTCTAAGAAAAGAACAATGAGCTGCTCTGGACTACACAGGTAGAAAAATAAGCAAAAGAGAGAAAGTGAAAATTAGAAATAGACACAAAGAGAAGAACAAAGTTTCTCATAAAAAATAGAGACATGTATTTGCAGCATTTACACACATATATTTTAAAGCACTGTTCATCTTTTAACCTCAATCCTAAACATCAAAAGTAACATGGGACTCCCCTGCTGATCCAGTAGTTAAGAATGACAGGGACATGGGACACGAGTTCGATCCCTGGTCCAGGAGGATCCCATGTGCTACAGGGCAACTAAGCCCATGCACCACGACTACTGAAGCCCAAGTTCTAGAGCCCCTGAGCTACAGCTTCTAGAGCCCACACGCCTAGAGCCTGTGCTCCGCAACTAGAGAAGCCACGACAATGAGAAACCCACAATGAAGAACAGCTCCCGATCCCCGCAAATAAAGCAAGCCTGCGCACAGCAACAAATATCCAGCACAGTCACAAATAAAAACAGATTTTAAAAAGTAACATGATAGAAAGTAAATACATTCTAAATATCCCTTGCAGTGCCAAGTTGCACACACCCTAATACCTCTGCCCCAGATTTCCAAGGGGCTCATCTGCGGTGGCCAAATAATCTGACAGTTAACAGAGAATTCCAACAGAAAAAAATCTGTAAGTGCTAGAGATGAAAACATACTTCTGGCCATACGCTGGGGAAAGAGAGCCTGACTAAAGCAGAAAAAAGACCAAGCCTCAGTTCAAAAACTCCATTCATTATTTCAACAAGATAACAGGACATTCTAAGCAGAGGCATCGCCAATCATTAAGACCTGCGTTGTGGGCCGAGTGTTGTGCTGGATGGCGGAGGTGACATGCTCACTGTCCTCTACCTGCCTAGCCCTGAGAAACAGCCAGGGCAGGGCGGTGCCAGGGTAAGGTGACTTTTCTTTGCTAACTCTTCATAGCGCATCAGTTCACTTGGAAAAAGGCACCTTTTTGGAATGAATCCCAAATGAACACAATTCTTATTTCTTCCTCTCTCTGGATGACTACACCCTTAACCCCACACTCCTGTGGTTATGACATGAAAACATGCATCTGGACAACTGAGTTGCTTGGAAGAGTAATTTTGTGTTCACATGAAGGACAGGCTCATCTCCTGCACTGACATTATCTGTAAACACAGTTTTTTCATTCTTGAAAACACCAATTGAAACGGAGTATAGGAAGTTTCCACTGAATGGATAGCACTCCCTCTAAATACTGCATATTTTTTCCCCAAATGTCACACCATGTAGTGGTGATAAAGAAAATCTGGCAAATGCTGTCATATGGGAGGAAGTATCTGTTATTTACTGATACCACTGAGTTAACCTTCAAAAAGACTTTCTCCCTCAATCATTGTTTCTTATCAGACCACAAAAGACTTAGGAGTGGGAATTCTCAACCAATCCGGGAGATCTTGAGCATGTCGATCAAGATAGTCTGGACTGTTTTACCTTAAAGAGAGATTACTTAGTAACATTGTTCTTGGCATGAGACACCCTGGGTTGAGATTCCAGCCATGCTGATCATTGCTTCTCTGGAGGTCCAAAACCGAGTCTAGCATGCAAGCTTCAGTAGCTGTGGAGCCCTGCAGGATACGGAATCTTCCTGTACCAGGGATCAAACCTGTGCACTTAATGTTCTTCTTCTGTAAAATGAGGCTCTAATGACTTATGTTCTAAGTATGCTTTTAATATGAATGAAATAATATACATTAGATAAGATGTAAAGTAACCAGTACAACTGAACAAATAGTATGTAATGTTATTATAAGTGATTCTAACTATCTGAAAAGTCCGAGGTAATTTTTTCCATCATGAAAGGATGGATGTATTATATTTGAAGATATCAGAGAAAATACTAGACGTGACTGTAGTACACATGCATGTGTATATATAATCCCCACAGTCTGTTGTCATGACTTAAATATTTTGATCTTCAGGTGAAACTATTTTCTCTCCATGCAAAACTTAGTATTTTCAAGACACATTCTATAGGCACTTAAACTGCAGACAATCTAGAAAAACAGGAATTCTGGAAATAAATCCCAGCCAATATCTAGCTGACAGGCATCCACTTCAGAGAACATCTTACATGCCAGCATGGTCATTGAAAACGAAAAATTAAAAAAGGAAGTGTTTTCCCTTCCTCAGCCCTTAGTTCAGTTTCATACCTTCCATCCACAGTTTTCTGCATTTCTCCCAATCTCTAATGACGTTTAAAATATGCATCTCTATGCATTTGTTTTGGGGTACCATTAAAGTGTACACATTGAAACGATATCGCCCAAATACAAAACCCACAAGGAATCATCTGAGGAACTTCCATCTCAGCCTCCTTCCTTTATAGAAATGGAAACATTTTCATCTAATAATATATCTAACCCAATATGGTCCCCACAATCATCATAGGCCAGTAGTCCTGATGGCACAACTCTTAAAATTTTCAAAGTCAAAAATATGCAAGACACCTAGAACCTGAAGAGATGTTATCTTTTGAACTTTAACTCCATGAAAACATGGCAACAGACTTTCAAAGGCAAATATAATTTCCCACATAACTACATTTTTCCTTTGCTAAAACTGCTCAAAGTAACTCAGGTCCTGAAAATGTGACTGGATGCTATTTATAAAAGGACATCAAATTCATCTTCTTCTCTTATTCTGAAAGATATTAGCTTCCCCCATCCCCATTTCAATCTCTGGCAAGAGCTACTCACAAGTCAAGGATGGCCAGAAAGGTGTCTGGAATAGAGTGGTGGGATTTGATACAGCTGTGGATGAAAGATTATTAAATTCAGCTCTTCAGGAAATACCTTGATTGTCCATGACATACAGTCATTCGTCATTTTTGTTTAGGAGTCACAGAGTGGGGACTAAATGTTGATGATCAAAGGCAGGAACTAGACAAAACGCCTAGCAGCCCAGGCACTTTGTTATAGGAACAATACCTGAATGTGTTTCCTGCACAAGTTCTCCTTCTGCTCTTCCTCAAGGCATAAACACATGGCATCTATTGGAAATTGGCCATTAAAGGAAAAAAAAAAAAGCTAGTGTTCTTTTGGAAGTGAAGAAGTCTGATTATATGATGCTCATTAGCAGAAAAGAAAAGCTTTAAGGGACAAATTATGTTCTCCAGTGGTATTTGGAAACTTGCAAGAATCACAAGGATTCTGAGAAGATTTGACCTGCAGAATTTCTGAAATAAAAGGAATGTTCTGTATATTCTCCAATAGGTATACCTGAAATATGGCTAGCCTGACAGAGGAACTGAATCTTAAAGCTTAAATTATATTTCAATTTAATTAATTTGAAATGTAAATAGCTATATATAACTAGTGACTACTGTATCAAACTGACTGCAAGTTTGGAGCCATTGCTGAGTTACCAAGAGCCTTTATACAAAGAGTGTTTTATTTTCTCAAGAACTGTTTGACAAGGAAACAGGTCTCAAACATGTGTATTAATATTTATGACTATGCGACTGCAAAATCAGGGTGAATTAAACATAAATGCACTGTCTCTACTAGTTGAAACCACATCAATCTACTTGATCTATGGGCTTTTCCACGTCTGTTACGGCCTTATAGAGAAAAGAATTAAAAGGACAGAACTGCCTGCCTAGTTTGCAGTCCATGTGTCCCTGCGTTACAGTATCTGAAAATCGTAAGAAAAACCAGAATGAAGAATGAAAAACAACAGCAATGACTAGGAGTATTTAATAGACAGGGAAGGATTAAAGGACAGTGACCTTTCAGTCCTACTACTGTTCAAAATAGGAGGTCCATGTGCCAACCATCAGATAAAGTGGAAAGCTGATAAATTTTAAGATGTGTTTTGCCCTCACAATAAAATGCAACCACAGGACCCAAGACTTCTGAAGCTCAAGGGCCTTTAAACATTAACCATTCCAAACTCTCTCCTGCACATAACATAACAAATAATCTGAAGTCCAGAGAAGAGAAGCGCTCAGTGTCCCTGAGAAGAGAGCCAATCTCAGGAGCCCCAGATCTCCCAGCTAGAGTTCTCCCGACTATGACCTTCACACTCATTCTGCCTAACACAGACCGAGCCTTGAGCAGAGAAGGGGTCTCATCTCCACCCCAACAAGGCCCAGCCTCCAGAGAATAGAAACTAATGTCTGAACCACATTGCTGTGCCTGACACAAAAGTTCCCTTCAGTAACATGGCATTCCTAACAATCATGCGATGTGCGCAATTTACCAAACACAACTGTCTTAAGAAACTGCTTTATAAGAGGACAGTTTTTCAGTTTAATGTGTACTGTGCTATAAAAATGGTCTGTGCTTAAAGGAGATGTAGGTTCAGCAGACACATTTCGAAGTTTCTAAAGCAAATGACCACTCATTTTATGTTTTCAGTGACACCATGAAAACACAGTGAGACAGAAGCAAACAACTGTTGAAAGAAGCAAAACAACAAGCAACCTTCTTTTAGAGCCAGAACTTAGATATTATCGGGCTCAAAAAACTCTGATATTATAAGTGAAAAAAAACCCAAGAGGGCACATTTTACATGACTTATTTCAAATCACCCAGGTAGTAAGTAAAAGAACTGGGTCTTAGAGGCCAGACTTCAGTCTCCAGGTTTGGAGTTTTTGTTATTCTAGACACCACGGTAAGATCAACGTGTTGACACCAGAAAAAGAAAGAAAAGGATAATTATCCTATATATGTTATTGTTGTTTTAAAATGTCTGTTATTTTTAATCAGAGTTGTAGCTGACATAACATGTTCCTTTGGTATATAACCGCATGGATTACTAATGGAAGGAAGAAAATTGTGTTTCAGGAGCTATGTAACAGAACTGGGAATAAATACACTTTACGGCCTAAATTTTATCAACTTTCCTGGTCCACAGATAATCTTCTATAGATAAATGCCACTACTGTTGATAAGAGCAAGAGATGAATAACACTGTACATTTTAAATGCCATGTACTTTGAACTGTATATTGTGTTCTTATAAACGAATCCACAAGAGAAAAAGGAAATGCTAAATAAATACAGTGAAGGGGCTTACATTCTTGTGTTGCTGGTCTTGTTGATGATGACCGATTTCCCTGTTTGATCGACATTGTGATCCAGCCCAAAGTAAGCGGCCACTCGATGGACAAGCATCCTCTGATAGGATGACATCTGAGGAAACTTTTTATAGTGGTTACTGGAAAGGAATACAAGAAACAGCAGCATCAGCATTTTCATTTCTGGCCCGTAGTACATATGAGAGATACACACACAAAACTGTTTCTTTTTCATCCGAACCATTAAGCTTATTTCATTCCTGGCATCACTCGATGTTCTCATTTCCAGACCAATTTTCCACTTATAGATGTATTGATTAAAGTACAATAAGTGTTTTTGTTTTACAGTTGTGCATTTCTCAGACCACAGAGAACTTAATGTTTGTTGGAAAGTATATTCTGTTTTAGTCCAGGAGACCTTATCCACAGAGCCAGGCACAGCAGCAAATGACATGACATAATATGGGACTGCAGATGTCTATCTGGAGATGTCACTACACGGCTGACACTGAAAGCAGTGCAATTATTTCCAGGCATAACTGACTACAGCCAGCTGGAGCCCATTAAAAAACTATAATAAAAACGAAAAGGGTCGCTTCTTGTTCCTGCTACTCAATGCTAATCAGTGGCCCCCTGTTTATAGCCATTTTGTCAGGAATTTAACAAGCAGGAGTACACATGGTCCAAGCAACAATTCCCATCAACACATAGCTCCTAACTCCAACAGCATCTCTATTTAATGAGTCAGCAAACACATTAAATAATGTTTTATCTACCCCTAAATCTTTCCAGAATGAGTAAGTAAAACCATACAGCAAACCAAGACACATCAGATTCATTAACCGGCACTGCGATTCAACATACTTGTTGTCACCAATGAAATCAATAATTTCCTGCTCCATTTTCAGGAGGATCATCCTGTCTCTGCAAAATAAATGTTAAAATGAAGAGGCTTTATGGACTGTCCATTCCCAAAGACTTAACAGTTTCATTTACATGTATGGAAAAGATGGTTTAAATCTACGTAGCTACAAATCAGCATGTAACTCTTTTCTGAAATGTGATGTCAAAATAGCTGTAATTCCATTCTCCTTAAGGGGATTTCTCATCTGTTAAGTACGTTCTACTACTGAAACATTTGTAGTTTTTAATGTTAAGACAAGCAAGGTATTAGGCCCATAAAACACACCAAGTAAATTGTACATTTTAAATTAATAGGAAACTTTAACAAAGCTAAGCCCAAGTAGTTGGTTCAACAGCTGCCCCGAAGCATATTTATTTGACATTGCTTCTCATTCCCTATATTTTCCCCCTTAACAGGTATCTCTTTGTGACCAGAAAAGCAGAACTTTAAACTATAATTTGTTCACTGGACAAGTACCCAGGAATTAAGACTAGCTAAAAACAGCAAACATGCAAACTATTAGCAGAAAAGAGAAAATACAAGAGACAGTTTAAGACACAGAGATGGACTCAGCCTTCTACAGCTTCCCTCTTAGAAGTGTTTGCATGAATGACTTTATTGTAACATTCTACTTGACTCCTCTAAAAACAAGAGATTTACTTAATGATTTACCTGGAATTATTCTTTAACGTGTTAATCAGAAACTCATGTAAATCTATGCCTGTAGAATCCGTATATTCTTGGCTGCAATCTGAAACAAACAGCAGGGTGGAGTTATGAGAAAGGGCCGTGGGGAGGTGGGCTGAAAAGGGTTTTCCCAACCTTTCCCTTTTCCCTTATGCTCAGGTAAACTTTAGGTGAATCTACTGGTGTTAGAGATACATGTTACGAAACTAGCAACCTGGCAATATTAAATCAGGATGAAAATCAGATTCGGGATTAAGAACACCCAGTAGATTTCCAGTGTGGAAAGACCTAGCTGTCACAGGAGAGGAAGTGGGCACAGTCTGGGTGGGTGGGTGGGCGGAGTCAGATGTCATGTGTTCATTTTGGGCTGTCAATCAGCAAGGGCATGACCTCTCCATGACAGTGATGGGTACTCCCAACCCACAGAGAGAACTCTCAAGAGTTTGAGATACCATGGAACCCTCTTACATTGGAGAAGGCAAAAACTGAATGTTCTGTTATAAAACTGTCTAAATATTAACTGATACAAAATATAGGAGGGCATTAAATATTTCCAAGTCTTTCAAGTCTTTTGATGCTGTCTAAAGTTTAATTTCTAAAGCCATCTTAGGAGGCTGTATTTGTTTACTGTCGGATACACCTTGGTTTTAGATGTTCAGCAGCTGAGACAATCGTTACAAGCAGATCTGTGGTTATGCAGCATATGTGAAGTAGTTGTCCTTTCTCAGCTGATTAAATGCCTTATACTGTCTCAGGTATTTAAAAAAATTAGTCTATTGCCAATCTGTTTATTCATGGAATTCTTCATATCAATTTAATTTTGTTTTTACTTATGCTTTTTTTGGTTTGTTTGTTCTACTTTTGTATAATTATATGTAAGGCAACAAGTCGAAAAGTCTGAATTGTAGCTTTGGGGTTTTATAAGGAATGACTTTAGGAGAAGAAATTTTTCCTGAAGTAGAAGTGCGTATGTTTTACATGAGACGTGGTGGGGCAGTATATGGGTTGCAGACACCGAATTCATTTAGGCCAGATAAAATGTTAACATGTATTCCATTGACACTGATATATACATCTGCGCTCTGGGGACACCACTTACCACTTATCATCTGAGAATTGCTAATCCACTATCTGTCTTTTAAGATAAACATGAAACTTAAAAGATATAAAACTGGGTACCATGACTGTTCATCAATTCAAATTAACTGGACTAATAAATGTGAATTAAGAACAGGTTTATATTCACTCCCTTGTATAAACTTCTCAAAAATACATCCAAATGAATATCCAAAGAAATATGTGATCCTAAAAATAACCTTTTTAGATACACAAAAATGACACCATGAACAGAAAAAAATCAAGTGCACATCATCTTTTACACACACACACATACATATACAAATAAAATTTTATGCAAATTTTGCTGGGAGGTGATATTTGTGTAAAGTCTAGAATGTATTTTGTGACTAGTTATGTATCCAAACTGAGTAAGTTAAGGAAACATTTTCACATTCACCTTTTGATAACATTCTGATCTTGGGTTTTTCAGAGGTTTTATCTTTGTTTTTATCCTTTTCTTTTTCTCTTTCAGAGTCATCTTTCCTAGATTTATCCTCCTCTTGCAGGCTGGGAAAACTGGAAAGCTGTAAATGAATTGATTCCTGTTGGGGAAAAAATATAATAATTTAGGGCCAGATTTAAGAATCTCTGTCTGGTTTCCATTTTGCATAGAGATTATTAAGAACAGGAAAATGAAAGCCAGGTACAGATTTTTTTTTTCTTAAATGGTAAAAAAATTATACCTGTCAGAAAAATAATTGCTCTTTAAGATGAATTAACTTTGGAGGTCAATGGAAGGTCATGAGAAGTAGCTAGTACTAAAACTTTGCCTTGTGAATATTAACTGAAAGCAAGCTAAATTCCTACAGATCACAACTCTTATTTTCTCTATAGGTTTATTTTTAAACACTTAACAAAAATTTCTTTATCAATAAGTTTGCATCGTAGCTACTATCATGTCTTAAAAATTAACATAAAAAAGAGGTTTCTGCAAGTTCTTTTATATAATTCCTTGAACGGAAAAAATTGGCACAAGCACAGACAGACAGATATTACATGAATCAAAATTACAGAAAAAAACAGACATAAATAAAGGCGATAATAGCCCATTTACAAGTAAACTTCTGCTTCAGAGCCACATAAATATTGATTTCTATCACTATGAAAAATAAAAATACAGAATTGAAGGAATCCTAGATATGGGTTATCCTATGTCACTTACAAAAGCTATTAATAAAGCATTAAAACTTATAATAAGCACTGCCTTTTGGAAAAGGTAGAAAATAGGACTATATTTTCCATCAATTAAATATAAATAATTAATATTATTTTAATCTTAGTATCAGTGAATCCTTTCAAGATGTAAGAGTCTCTTGAACTAATGCTTGGTTGACCACTTACAGTATTTGGACTGGATCCACTTTTGTATTTATTGATTTTGCACTGAAACAGATCATTTCATATGAACTCATGTATCAGCCATTTGGATGATAGTATGTTCACTGTTTTGAAGAAGAATGAGCCAAATTATGTTTTTCAGTTTTATGAAAAAACTATGCTATGATTAAAACTATGACAAATGAGCCAACATTAAGCCCACTGGTTCTTATGTAAGAGATCATCTAATGGGAAAACTTTCTTCCACTGGCAACATTAACATTTATGATGAAGGGGAAAAAATATTCCCAATGACTAATAGCGTTTCCCACTGAAAACTAAACCAAGACTCTTCTACATGTGACTAAACTGATGTCTCTACATCCTCAAATTATGGCCAATCTGGGAGTCTTAATGGTTCTTGGTAAACCTAGCTGATCTGACAAGCAGAAAACCAAAGTCCTCCAATGGCAAGTTTCTTTTTCGGGAGGGGGTCTATTGTGTATTCTGGGCTGGAATAAAAAGTCACCATGGTTGGAAAGTTGCATGATACAGAAGATGAAATAAAACACATTCTCATGGTAAATATTGATCTTAGCCGGGTTTCCTGATATCTGCAAGTTCATCCTGGGGATGGACATATACAAACTATCCTGGGGATGGCCATATACGAATCCGAGTGTAATTTGATGATAAGGTCTTTTATCAGAGCACTTGGGAAAGAAATGTCTTAGTCTGCAAAGATTCAGGCAGACCTTGGTGTTACAGTTTGCTTCCACTTGCTAAGGAAAAAGCTGTAATATTTTTGCTCCGAGTGGGGAAGAATTGATTCGACAGTGGGTCAGGAGAGGAAAGCGAGGGTCCCAGGTCAGGAAGTGGTCTCATTACTTCTTCAAAACCGATTGATCCATTCAGCCTCGGTAAGTTTAAATCTAAAATCAAAGAGGCTTGGAAATATGAATGCAACAGCAGAGGCCAAAGGACATTATTTTAAAAAAAAAATGTACAAAGTCCTGCCATGTGTTGACAAACAGAATACTCAGAAAAACACCTGCCTTTTCTACACGTTATGGTGTTGAAAGAATACACGAAAGTGCTATAGAGTTGGTAAAAAACAATCTGTTCTTTTTTAATATTTTTATTGATATGCTCAATAATAAAATACAAGTGTTAAATACATCAGTACAGGATAACTTTATCTCCAACAACAGGAAAAGAATGATTCAAGTTGCAGTAATACACTGATAGGTAAAGAGTATAACATTAGAAAAGAAACACTTCCTTTAACTTAAGGACAGACTGAACCATCTGCTATGGGTCTGAGATCAAGTAATACAGGTAGCAAGAGTTTTTTCCCACACAGGAAAATGAAGGCAGTTTTCCAAATACTGTGAGTACACACACATTGGGGGAGCCATACAATTCGTATACCGTACACTTCAGCCAGTGTTGTCAGGGGTTCAGTTCCCACATGTTAAGTGCCGGTGGTACCTAATGAAGGCATTGTATACAAGCTCAAAGGTCTGCTTCTTTATTCTCTAAAAGAGCAGCATGGCCACTTGCTTATATGTGTGTGTGGTGGGGGGCAGGCCTTGCTCCCACCGCCTCAGCCAGTCCCAAGGAAGGCTTGCAAGGTCTAATTCCTACAAAGCTAGTCTCAGTTACTCAGCATGGGGCCAGCAGGAGCCAAGTACCATTTGCCTCTTATTTCTCTGCTCCAACTGCAAGGAGTAACCTAGACTTAGGTCCAGGGTGGGCACAATGATACAGATGATCACTTGAAAAAAATCTCCTCCCAGTACCTCATCAAATAGGATTAAAAAAATCAGATGAAATCTATAAAGGCTGTGTTCTTCTGCCTGGCATTCGGAGTAGAGGACCACTGGGGCATTATTTCTCCCAGAGTCTATCATTCTGCAGAATTAACATGTATTGCGTGCATTACATCACAAGCCGTCCATCCACATTGAATGATATAAGCTGTGATATTCGCCTTATTCCCCCTTTTGAATCTCCATACAAAGAAGAAGCACAAATAAAATGCTGAACAAAAGCCACATGTTTCTCAGAGCCCAAGGAAAATAAAGCTTGTATGAAACATAGTGATGGCTACTGAAAGCTAGCCCGCCCCTGGCGTATGACATGGGTGGCAGGTTAAGGAAATGAGGCTAGGGGGAAAAAAAATACTCTAAGGATGAAATCTACGAGGAATTTATTTTTGGTCCTTTTAAAGAAAGTGCTCTCAATGCTCTCTGTATCCATGAGGAAAATTTTGAGAATTTTAATTAAATTATAAAGAGAAAAGCAAAACACAGCCCAACAAAAATAATGCTAACTTAATCAATTTTTCCTCCTCTGGGTTCAGATAAATCATTTTACTTTTGTCCTGACTGCTCTCAGCCTCTGATAAAATAAGGAAAAACTTTAACAGCAAGACCATTTTTCTAAAAGCAAATACGATGCCTGAAAGGCAAACAAAAATAAATACAATGTGAAGAGTTTTGTTGGAAGTTGAATTTTTAGAGCTGAACAGCCTTGCTGTAAGGAGCAAAAATCAGGTGTAAGGATGTGCAGCAAAGTGTTAACAATATTAACTTAAATTCTCATTCATCTCAGATTTATTTCTGGACCATTTTTCCAGTAGTGAGAAATCTCCACCAAAGGCCCTAAAAGTATGTCTCCAAAGCTCAATGCACCTTATTCACTATTTCTGAAGTTTCATAAGAGCCAAAATTTGTGTTTTTATAGGCAAGTGCATCTTGGGGAGGTAAGACTCTCCACTGAGGGAGGAGACGCGGTACTTAGGACTGTATTTGGTTCAGTCTGATCAAGGGAGAGCCTTTGAGGAATAGCAGCACAACCGTGCTTACATTTTAAGTTTTAATCTAAATTCTTTTGAATTCCTTTCCATGTGCAGTGTTCAGAGGGTCTGGAAAAAAAACAAATGTAATACTTTGAGACTGTTCAACTAAGTTAGGATGTCTCAGAAATGGGGGAGGGAGCTGGACTTTGTCCTTCTTCAACTAGTTTGTGCTCCCCCCCAAAACACTGTTTAACGCCAAATGAACGCTCATGCACACAAAAGTGGATCCCCTTCATCCATGACCCATAAAGACAGGGCGTATACCTGATCCTGAAGACTTTCCCCTCCTGGTCTGGCCGAGGACTCTTCACAGACAGCAAGGCTGCGAGTCAGTTTACCTTTTCCTGCTCCTGACTGGGGAGGGGAAAGAAATGGGAAGGAAAGGAAAATAAAGAAAAAAAAACAACAACAACCCGGAAATACACTCAAGGCTGTCAAACCATCTCCACCTTCTCTGGACATTCCCAAATCAAAATTTTTAAAAGCCAGCTTCAAATCCGTAGCTCAGGGCTGTCTACACTGGTTCCAGTCTACACTGGTTCCAAGTGTTGGACCCCTGTGCGGACGGGGACAATGTGTCTACTTTGGCTCAGAGCATCGGATCTGTGTTGATGCCGATGCAGGTGGAGGAGAGGGTGGAAGAATAAATTTAAACAAAACTCTTAGCAAACTGCCCATCGCACTGGGAAGGTACAAAGAATGTACAAGCAAGGAGGAAAAGACAACACAGATGAATTTCTACTAAAACTGGGTTTGAAGGTGATCTGACTGAGAAAATATGTTAAAAGTTGAAGACTGTATCCTAAACATCAGAACCTGTTTACTGCAAGGCAGAAATGAATCGGACATACAAAACAATTTCCCCCAAATTTGATTTAAAATGAAAAGAAAGTGAGCAGTGATTCATTTGTAAAGCACTGTCAAAGTTGCCAGGATCAAATATATATATATACACTGCAGCTATGCGAACCCTAAATGCTCTAATGAAAAAGCACATAAAGCAAGCCAAAAAGAGCGATGCCAACACAACCACATTTAAACACAGGCAGCACGGATGCAGCCGAGACCTACATCCAACCCTGGGCCTCCCTGGCAAATCCTCGAACCCTGTGTGACATATGCAACCAGGATAGCAGGTCAGTGTACAGCTCCAGAACCCTACCTTGGATTTTC
The DNA here is from genome assembly GCF_019320065.1 of Cervus canadensis. Taxonomy (NCBI): domain Eukaryota; kingdom Metazoa; phylum Chordata; class Mammalia; order Artiodactyla; family Cervidae; genus Cervus; species Cervus canadensis. The sequence continues at coordinate 49,575,663 of NC_057407.1, forward strand.
TTCTCTCTTGGTTCTGAGCTGCCAGCCGCCTCTGTATGTGAGAAACAAAATCAAACAAACAAACAAACAGTCAACCAACAACCAGGAGAGGGAAGTGGGGGGAGACAGACGGAGAAAAAGGTGTCACTAGAGTTGAAAAATCAATAACAACAGCAATCAGGTATTATAACCACTGAGGAGGACTCCTCCTGACCTTGCTCCCCCAAAACTTTTGACCATTTGGCTTTTCTCCTTCCCTCCTTACAGAAGCTCATGTGCTTAGTTGCTCTGTTGTGTCTGACCCTTTGTGACCCCACGGACTCTAGCCCGCCAGGCTCCTCTGTTCATGCGATGCTCCAGGCAAAAACACTGGAGTGGGTTGCCATTTCCTTCTCCAGGGGATCTTCCCGAACCGAGGACTGAACCTGTGTCTCTCACATCTCCTGCACTGGCAGGCAGGTTCGTTACTGTCTGGGCCACCAGGGGAGTCCCGCAGAAGCTTGCTGGGGAGAGCAAAGGCTGGCCTTGAGGTCATCTGGCCATTATGCCAGTATCTGCCTTTGCGCATTTATGAAATAAAAACAGTTAACACTTTTGTAGTTTGGGTCAAAGAAAATCGATACAGGTTATTTGCAAGTCCAGTTTGTTTTCCATCTACCAAATCTCCTTCTCTCATAAATCCTGACCACTTAACCATATCATTTTTTGAGTACTCTCAATCACCCCCAAACTGCCCCTGCCTCTCCCAGGGCATTCTCTCTCTCTTTCTGGCTGGGAATTCTAAGCTTTTCTGCTAATAAGAATTGATGCTTAGCCTGCGCAAGAAGGTCAACAGAGCCAACAGAGATCATGTCTTTGATATTTCTTGGTCTGTCATGAGCTGGCCCTTCCTCTTTTCATGGAATACAAATCCATTTTTAAAACTCAGCTAGTATAAAGCTACCTCAGGAGAAGCCCTCCACTAACTCCTTGAGGTGGTCTAGAAATTAATATGGAGAAGCTGTGGGCAAACTCAGCCATTAAATATATTCTTTGGCCATATATACACACACACACACACATATATATGTATTATTTCAAAGGGCATTTTGACCACAATGTACTGTTTAATCAGAAAAAAAGGACTAATAAATGGGAAAAGAGAAGATTTGTTTTATGAATTTTCTATTCATTTTACTTGGGACTCCCAGGTGACTCAGTGATAAAGAATCCGCCTGACAATGCAGGGGGGAGATGTGGGGTCAAACTCTGGGCCAGGAAGATCCCCTGGAGGAGGAAATGGCAACCCACTCCAGTATTCTTGCCTGGAGGATCCCATGGACAGAGGAACCTGGGGGCTCTGGTCAATGGGATTGCAAAGAATTGGACGCAACTAAGCATACATACACACGTTCATTTCACTGGTCAAACTCTTTACAGGTAAGAAGACAAACAAACAAACCTTCAGAGTATCTTCAAAATGAAAGAAAGGGGTGCACACAGCGGTGTGACAAATGGGATTTCTCCAGGCTCACCTGTAATTCCAGTTTCTCCTCCTCGTCCAGACTCTCAGATTTAATCACACCGTTCTCCGGAGTGGCCGTCTCCTGCTCAGGCCCACCTTCCCCCACTATGGTCTGACTCAGGTCTCCTGGCTCAGACATTCTCCCAGATGCAAATTAAAATCACAAGGTTTGACACCCTATAAGGTGAAGACATCAGAAAGTAAAGTCAGTGCAGGGTGAAGTCTTGACCATTATGGTTGAGATACTGGATTCCTCCCTTTGTTCTCAAAATCAAACGAGCAACTCCAGCCTCCCTGCCAATTGCACACAAAGAGAATAAAACAAGACCAAATCAAGTACCCCAGACAAACACCAAGAGGCAGATTTGGTCACTCAATCCACAACCCTAGACACACACACACACACACACACACGCTCCTATCAATACACCTTGCTGTCAGGGTGGATCAATACATCTTAAACTGAGACACCCAAGTCCCACATACCTCCCGGTCCCTATGCTCCACTCCAAAGTGGAAGCAGAAGAAAAAGAGAGTATTTCCCCAACGCTTCCTCCGCTTCCGAGTTGGGAGGTGGTACCTGTTCTGCAGCATCTAAGATGACTCACAAATGATTTGCAAGTTTCAACCACAGACATACCTTCCTGGGTCTAAGGAATTCAGTACACTCCACCAGAGGAGAAATCAACGTAAGGGGTAATAATTCAGAACACATAGGGGATCCCGAGTTGGCAAGAAACCATCAGGGACTTCAGACTTCAAACTGACAGAGACATTATTAAAAGCAGAAGCTCTCCCCCCAGCCCGTCAGTGACTGGTGCTGTGGAGATCCTTCAGAAGCAAGTCTCAGGCAGGGAGCTCCAATGAAGTTATCACAACTGAACTGCAATGCTCCAGGCTCATAAGAGATGACTACACAGATGCTAGAAATGACTTTTCAAAGTATAAACCTGTTACTAGTATTTTTTTTTCTCCCTACCTCCATAAAGCCCCTGACACTTCCCCTTCTGATGTGCTGTCAAATGAGGCTCATAAACAGTTCAGCATTTACTTCCTCCTCAGTTTTTTTTTAAGAAAGAAAAAAGGAGAAAAAGGAAGGAAAGGAAAAAAAGAGGAAGGAAAGAAGGAAATTAAAAAAGGACAGAAAGACCTTGTAGCCTAGAAAGTCACTTCTTTCACAAAAATTCCCAAGTAATGGCTGTCCTGTTCCCAGTTATTACTATGGTAATTATTAATGGACATATCAGTGTCTTGATATGTCTCTCTGGGAGTGTTTAATTACCATATACTAATTCAGTAACTTTATTTCCAAGTGGACATAGGAGGCATGAGAAAAATCTAATAACACAGTAATTTCTGTTGCAAATATGCTAAGACCTAACATGACAGGACAGATGGTATCTAATGATATTGTTTAAAAAAAAAAAAAACACAGGCTCAGTTGGCAAAGGATTGTGGGAATGGAAAAGGAAAAGTTTTCATCAGGGATGATGGCTGGAGTCTGTGAGGGGCAGTGAGCAAGGCTCTTGAGGAGGTTTGAGGATATCCCCTTCAGTGTATCTGACAGATCCCTCATATTTCAGTGACACGGGGGAGAGATGCAGTTAACCAAATAAAAAGTTCTGTTTCCCAAAGCAAACAGTTTGTTTCTCAATATACTGAGTCGGGGGAGGAGACAGGACTTCTGTTGCCCTAACTTTTTTTCCTGGAGCGTTTCAATCAAACACAGATCGTGACCAGATTTTTTAAAAAAATGAAACGCACAAATTGAGCTCTAATTTTACAAACTCCGAGCCAGCTGAATCCCTTATACAGATGCTGTCTGTTTGGGTGGCCTTTCAGGAACTGTTCCATGCAAACATGCACATTTACAGACTGAAGAAAACATACAGATGAAGGGACAGCCATCCGATGACAGGTCTTTACCTTTCGTGCAGGAGTCCGGCTGCCGGCCTTGGTGACTTACGAGCGGCTTCTGTCCTTCTTCGCTGGGAAAATCCACACGTGGGATCAGAGACAACGGGAGTCCCATGTCCCCACTAACAGTTCAAAATGCCCATCTCCATGTGATTCCCTTACAGGGTCTGACACATCGTCCACCTGAAAAAAGACGAAAAGTCAACAGTAACGATAATGGCAATAATCATGGTAGGGGCAAAGGACTAAACAAACAAGACTGGGTTCCTAACACTGATGACCGGCCTCCAGCAAACCACGTTCACGGCTTGATCCACTCCACCTGTCCCAAGCTGCCTGCTTCTTCTCTAATGAAGGCTCCAGCCGGCTGTTCAAGTCAGAACGGCACCCACGCAACGAGCTAAAATTAACAATTGCATTATGCGCCGAAGATTACTCACTTCAATTTTAACCTTTTTTAGTGAAATCTCGCACTTTATATTAAAAAAAAAAAAAAACACAAGCTTGTGTGTTTGCCTCCATGACAATCTAGATCACCTATGAGCAAAAAAGTCTTGCCTCCTTTTTTTAAGCCCAGTCTTTGTCTTAATTATAGATCAATATAATCTTCCGAGTACTGTTTTTGTTTTTTTTTTTTTGGTGACTCTTTTCTTTAGGAAAGCTATCCTAAGAAAGCACATTGAACGATTTTTGACTTAATGAGGCATTAGCTGTAAAAGTGAAAAAAAAAATACAAAGAAAGGAAAAGGAAAACTTTCATAATGGTATTGTTGAGAGAGCTCTTTTTTTTCCTCCACTGACAGTTCAGGAAGAATATTCTCGGCGCAGGGTGAACACCACCCATCCGTCCCCCGCCCTCCCCATGAGGACTGCCACCACCAGCTGGGTATTCTGTTTGACAGCGAAGCAATCCTGCCAGAGGGATTCAACAGACTTGCAAACTTTTGAACCTGTTGAAAACAATCCCTGCTATAACGTGCACTTTCCTTTTCTCACAACTCCTCCAGGAGCAGCGGCGAAGACAGCCTCAACGCAAACAGAGACAGATTCCTAATAACATTTGACCAACCCAAGCTGCAACTCGACCCTGGCGCACATCTGCTGAATACAACAGCCTGCACACGTGTTCCGCCCCGGACCCGACTTTGAAAACACCCAGTGCATCTCAGTTATTTACTCTGAAGTTTAGAAACCCTCCCTGCCTCCCCCTCGCTCCCCCTCCCAAGCCGCCAGGAGCACAGCTGGCTCCTCATCAGATTTTACTGCAGCTTGATGAACAGCCTATTGGGTTCTGACTCCATTTGTTGTGTGAGAGGAAAACAACTGCTGAAAATTCAATCGTTTCTACAGTCAACCCTTTCCAGCTTGATTGACACCTTTATTAAAATAGATAATTTGGCTGTAAAAAAGTGTTTCTTTCATTGTTAAAAATTATATAACTATTTTTTTAAGGATATATTGGCAAAGGAAATAAGTTAGGAATGAGATGCATTGGTCATCGACGGTAATTTTGATTTTTCAACTTTGACCAGTTTTGCATCATGAACACTTTGAAATTAAATAGAAGTCAACATGCCTTAAAACCAGCATCTATTTAAGCAACCGGCCACATATCTAGTATGTCTTAAAATAGAGGCACCTGTGATGGATGGATTTACCAAATGCTTTCTGGCTTCTGTTTTCCTTTTGTCAAAGAGAATGAAGTTATCAATGATCACTGCAGCCCTCCTGTCTCCTTTTTCTGATGCTCCTATTTGCACAATGGGGTTAATCCAGCCGGTGAAGTGCTCGTGTGGTTTTCAGATCTAAGCCTTAGATGCCTTATTCCAGCCCCAGTAGGTGGATGCAAGATATAATTCTTTCCATGAAGAAAGAACAAACTGATATTCACGTAACCATCTCAGAGAGTGAAACAGCCTGGATATATAGTGTGTGCGTAATTACCAGGACACGTTTGGAAATAGCACTGTGCTCTAAAGCCAGCGAGGTATTATTCTTGCATTCCTGAATCACAAAGTCATCATCCACCAAGATAAAAGGGAATATGGGCATATGGGAACGAGCAGAGAGGAACATATGGATCACAAATATTTTTGTAACTGATTAAAATTGTTCTCTTTGCTAAGAAAGTGTTGCCAGGAAATCAACCCTAGTCCAGCTTTCTGTTCCCCTAACTAACCCGACTCTTCCTCTGTCATTTAATCTTCACTTGTTCCGATTTCTCCCATTTACACAGAGAGGCAAAACCGTGTCTAACAAATATATTTTATCCAACATTTGGTTAATGGATATTCTGGCCAAGTGTCAAGTGTTATGTGGTTGTGGGACAGGGGAGGGAGAAAAGGGGGAGACACTCAACAAATGCAAAAAATAAAAGTTACTACAGTTCTTTCAGTTACAAGATTTTAACTATAGTTTAGGAGGTGATACTGAGCAAAAGCAGGCAATGAACAAGCTATAGGAAATTGATCAATGACACTAGCAGCTATTTATAATGAGGACAATAATGACCATTTCACATTCTGTTCATGTTTTTTCTTATTTTTTTGGCTGACTTTAGAGTTGCAAATAGTAGCAGCTGGGTTTGTGGGGATGAGAAAGAGACGGAGAGAGAAGTACAATGTAAAAGACCAAATATTCTGTCTTTCATCATCACCAACAAAAATAGGTGTGTCCTAATAGTCTGTCTATGTGTGTGTGCGTGTTACATATATTAATCGCTGGGCTTTTGGGTGGAGAAATAAAGTTTGAGGTTTGATTCCAATTCTGGCAGTGATTTATTTCTCAGAGGATGTCTAAAATGGGACATCAAATTCTATTTGCAAGCTGGGAGAGCCACGTTATTAGTCACTTTTGTCACAATTCTTCTACTCAAAATCAGCAGAGGATGACTCATCCCAAATCACTATAGGTCCTTTATGATGAAACAACATAATCAAGATTTACTTATGAGAACAATTGAGATGGTTCTCAGTTCTACACCGTTCCTTCTTTTTTTAGCTGGTCGCAGTTTTGCAAAAGTAAGCTGCTGGTGAACTGTGATATTAGTCATCTGTCAATTGGCTGCATAAGGCATTTAAATGCTGCAACCCCTTAGCAACCAAAGACACATCCTAGTCTCAAAGCAGTTATTCTGTTAAAGTTTAAAAAAAAAATAGCTTGAAGGTGTAAGATTAAGTTTAAAGACTTAAAGAGAGAGAAAAGTAATTGAAATGTAATCCTTTCAGAAATGAGAACCACCATGGCATCATGGCACGGACAGAAGGTCCAGATTAATACCTTCAGTGAGCTTGAACAGTTCCCCAGGTAACAGAAAGATGTCAATGAGAAAATTTCACATAAGTTTACTTTCCCAAAGAAAATGTTCTCCTTCAATATACATGTATAAGAAACACTCAACCAGGAGTTCTATCCTTTCATTAGACTCTTTTTGGTTGACTCCATGCACAAGCATTCTGTAAGATTCCTAAACCACCCATGCAAATGCCAAAATAACCAGACAACTGTTTTGGAGGAAGAACCTAGGAGGAGATTTGAGAAGAGGAATTTTCATACTAGGGGTTTAAGGGTAGAATTATTTTACATGAATATTCTTATTTCAACTTGGATAGCTAGGCAGTTTATAAATATAGTAACTCATAAAAAGAACAGCACTTTTTCTTTCTCATTACAGCAAACTGGACACAAACATAGCCTTCGTCAACGTTTACCAGGCTTCCAATAATGAGATAACTGATGTCAAAGCTGTGGACATAAGAACAACACCATGATAATCACAAGTGCCTTTAAACATAAGAGGGGTCAGATCTCAATAAAAACAAGGAAAAAAACCAATGTTTCAATTCTTCACTTTCCTAAAAAGTGTTCACAGAATCTCTACCAAGTGCAAGGATGTGCTAATACAATCTTAAAAGGAAAAATCTTTTTTTTTCCCCAAAAGAATATAATAAAAGGTAAATAATTCTAATGGATCCACATGAAAAATTTTAAACAATTTTATCTTCATCATCCTCTTTTTGATTAGTCATCAACTGGAAGATAAAGATGTCTTCTGTTTTTTTAATAAATCTTAAATGTTTTCTCAGTGTATTTCAAAAGAAAAAAGGCATAAATTTGGGAGAAGGAAATAATGTATTGGGTCCCATAATAAATATTCGGATACCCCCACAGAGTGAACTAGTTGATGAAAGTAATAAAGCAAAATGTAGCAGAGACTGACATAAGATTTTACATGTGAGTTCAAAAAAATAGTTGCATAATTTTGAATTTTTAGTTTAGACAAAAGAAGACTTAGGGAGGACAAAATAGCTGTTTTCTTATACTATTTTAAAACATTCAGAGAACAAGGAATTGCTCTTACTTGGTATTGCTTCAAAAGTTAGCACTAGGGGGGAAAAAAAAAACACAACCTAGCTTTTTAAACACAGAGCTACCATATGACCCAGTAATTCAACTCCTAGATGGATATCAAAAAAAAAAAACCCAGAAAGCAAGGACTAGAACACTAACGTTCATAGCAGCATTATTCACAATGGCTGAAAGGTATCCATCAGTGGATGAATGGATAAACACAATGTGGTATACAGATGATGAAATAGTATTCTGTCTTAAAAAGGAATGAAATTGATCCATGTTATAATATGGATGGACTTTGAATATAGTATTCTTAGTAAAATGAGTCAGACACGAAGAACAAATGTGGTGTGATTCTGCTTACACGAGGTACCTAAAATAGGCAAATTCATGGAGACAGAAAATAGAGTACAGACTACCCGGAGCTGGAGGTAAGGAAGGAAGGAGTTACTGTTTAATCAGTACAGAGCTTTTGTTGGGGATGATGGAGAAGTTGTGATGGTTTCACTGTTTAATGCCACTGAATTGTATATGTGGCAACAGCTAAAATGATAAAATATTATGTATATGTCACAAGGAAAGAACTTAAAAAACTCTTTTCTTAGAATATGATTTAAAAGGAAACAAATCAATATACATACAATCAGACCAAAGGCAGAAAATGACAGTACAACAGAGGAAGTGGCCTTCTACTTTACAAAACTGCTTCTGGTGTACTGATAACACTGATACATGTAAAGACAAGTGTGGTGGATGTAACCTGCCTTGGTTTGTGCTGATTCAAATAGGTACCCAATAAATGGGACCATCCTGCTCCTCCTCATGGTCCCCTTAGCAGTCTTGTCTTTGGCAAGACAAGCTTTGTTATTTAACCATCCAATGTGGATGCTGCAGGGATAAAAGGTGAGGATGTGATGATGTTCAGACTCTTCCACTGCATCTCTACTAGAATCAAGGTGTGTTTGGCCAATGTGTCTTCATCCACAAAAAGGTAACAGAAACTACTTCTAACTGCAAGACAACCCTGGGTGCATCTTACTGCAATACAAACATCCACTGTCAATCATCTGGATGAGAGAGCTGGAGGTAGCCGCTCTGTCACATCACTGACTCAGTATTTTGCATACTTTTTTAAAAAATTGCAGGTAAGGAGAGTTTTCTGACCAAAATAAATAGCACAGAGCACAAGGCCAGTGGCCCTGCTGCCATGTGAGACTGAGAAAGCATTGAGGTTCACTTCAGTTTGACTGGGTGACCCCTGGGACCACTCCCAGGATTTTAAAACAGTCTCAGACTTTCATAAGCCATGCAGGGTAATCACCACCTTATGTTTCCTACCTCAATCTGTTAATTGTCTAGGCATGACTTATCTATATACAAGGTGGTGTCACCAACCTCCAGTCATGTGCAAACTTAAAGAAAATGTGCAAGTACTCAGAGAACCACAGCCTTGCCAAGAACCTTGAAATCAGTGAGTCTAGCTGATACTAAATCCAGCATCTTGGAGAAGATCCATAACCAGATAGTGGCAGAGCTAGGTAAAAAATACCGTCATTTAGACTGAGGATCAGAGCTCCTTTTAAAACCACATGTTCCTATACTGACTGGGGCTTTATTAGAAACATAGACGAGTTGCATCTAATCTGTTCCATTAATTTCCAGGGTATTCCAAGAGACACCCACACATTTCTTCCCCTGAACCACTCCTTCCTCTACTAGCCTGAGGCAGCATAGACTGCAGAGAGCCTGCATGAATAGTCTGCCTGATAAGGATACGTGTCTTTCTTGATTTATCCCTAATATCTTATGAACACATGGACCTCTAGACATCATGCTTGGTCTGGTTCTTTGAAACCCCCGAAAGCCTATGAGCCACAGTCATCAGAATGACCTCAAGTTATATGCTTACCATCTGCCCAATTTCCTCCTGCACTTCGACAGCTCATGGTACCTTCTTTCTAGAGGCCATACAGGAATCATATGCCTGCAAGATTCCCAGATAAAGTGTGCTCACGTTTTTAAAAATGTGGAACAATGTATCTGAATCTACTGGGACCAGAACACATGTAATATTTAGAAATGAATGTCTTCCTAATCTTTAATCAAAGAACCGGAATCTTAGACTTGAGAAGTTGTTTTTTCTTCCAAGTGTAACTAAAGCAAATTTTCTGGGAACATAAGTAACACTGCTGGGATCTTACAGCTAACAATGCCATGTAACTCTGGTTTCTTAATAGATCTTCCAGGAATTCTACCACATTACACACTTATCCTAAATATTTCCCTCAACATCACTGCCCCATAATCTCCTGAGACAAACAAAACCATTTTAGGGAAGGGAGAGGGGATGATCAATTGATACTTTTGCTTGAACATTATTAATAATCTCACAGATGTTAGAACTTCTGTATTCTCAATTTAGTTCAATAAAGTATTTTAAAATGTCCTCTTTTGTTGGATCTGGATGCCAGGGATATAATTCATTATTTATGTCCATTTATGTATACTGCGGGCTTCCTAGGTGGTGAAGTGGTACAGAATTCGCCTGCCAATATAAGAGATGCAGGTTTGATCCCTAGGTCAGGAAGAGCCCCTGGAGAAGGATCTCCAATACTGGAGTGGCAACCCACTCCAGTATTCTTGTCTGGAGAATTCCATGGACAGAGGAGCCTGGTGGGCTGCAGTCCATAGGGTTGCAAAGAGTTGGATGTGACTAAACACACACACATGTATACTGGAGACACTTTGTAATGGGACAAGGATATATCATGAAATGCATATTTTCAACTGTGGCTAAAAGAATTCAGTTATAAAAATTCATCATGAAGAGGAAAAGCCCTTCAAAAAAAGGGTAGGGATAAATACTAATTTTATTCAGCACATCTGACTGAACACTTTCGTCTTTTATTTCTATAAGAAGTGGAAGTAGAATCTGTCATTTCAAAAACAATGAAACTTAACAAATGTGATGTAGTTATAGGTGCCAGAATGTGAGCTGTTTGGGCTATTAAAACCTTTCTTGCAGAAAAGAAGAAAAGAATACACACTTAGGGAAAATGAGAAAAAGCAAAAATAAATGGATAAATTATTATTACTCTGTTAGATTTTTGAAATGGTGATAAGGTTCGTGTTCTGTCCATTTATAAGTTGGGAAAAATAAGGAACTTTCATGGCCACAATGTCTTTATTTTCCCTTATGTCATTGGATACTGTTTGGTGCCACAGCCTGTGAAAATTTCAAGCCTTAAGGTTGCTTTTTCAGAATCATTACTAGCTAATACCATCAGTACATCTAATCAAAAGCAATCAACATAGAAGTTTAAATTACCCACCTATGACCTCAGCTCTGCCTCCGCCCACCCCCGCACAATGGCAGAAGAATGGAAAGATTTTCCACGGGAGCAAAGGAATTAAAGGATGCTTCATCTCAAATAAAAAAGCTAAAAGGTGGGCCTGAAGGTCTATGAGTGCAGGAAGTGACTTCCACACCCATGAGGCAGGGAAAAAGGCAGGAGAGAGGTTTACTAGAAATGGATATCTACTGCTGCCATCTCAAGAAGAGCAGGGGGAATTTCAGGAACAAAAGAGTTTTAATTCTCTCGGGTGAATCTGGGCTACAAATGGAGTGTTAATATACTGATAGCAAATGGCAACTCACTGCAGGATTCCCGCCTGGGAAACCCCATGGACAGAGGAGCCTGGCAGGCCATAGTTCACGGGGTCACCAAGAGACAGACAGGACTTGGTAACTAAACCACCACCACACACCTACAGCAAGCTCTTTTCACAAGATCCAACAACCACACCATTAAATGCTTGTATTATTTACCTCCACATGGGTGATTCTGGAGCATTTTCCATAGATTATTAGACTTTATCCTCGTGTCAACTGCACTATTCATTGCTAGCCTCCAGTGAGTGAGACAATTGCTGGCCTACTCACCCTGTCTCTTTAGTGAGAGGGCAGCTGGCTATTGGCTCCGTCCATCCCTGAAATCCCCAGGTCTTAGAATCTCGGATGAGTCACTCTTTGACAAGGCTCAATGCTCTAACCAAGTAGTAAGAGTCATTCTCCCCCTACTATTACATAAACTACACAATGACTGAGATTTCTGCCTGGCTAGTGTACTGCTGTACTGACCCCAGGGCTGAGAACAGCGCCTCAAACAGAGTAGGACTTGCTGACTCAGTGAATGAAAAAGGGCTCCAAGTTCTACCTGAATTCTGATCAGTGATGGCTGGGTCACTGTTCTTCTGCTTCCTCCATCTAAAAAAGCCAGGACACGTAACCACTCAGAGACCTATTAACCAGTGTGCAAGGTTAAAGGAAAACACTCAACAGTTGCTAAAAGGGCAAAACCATGGCATGCTTTCAGACGGGTGATTCTCAAGAGGGCTTTGGTCTGACCAAGCTCTGTATGTCTGTGATAATGGGCCAGGCCATTCGGAGACAGCACCTGCCTTTGGGGGACCTTTTGGATTGGAAGCTAGAGAAAGGAAAGAGATGGTGCTTGTCCCAGGGGAGCTACCCACCCGACGAGAGAGTTCAGCAGACAGAGGGATTTGAGAGCAAAGCCATCCCATCCAGACGACTATGGCATATAACACAAACAATACACTGTAGCCCACCAGGGTCGTAAGAGGTGGACATGGCTTAGTGACTGAACAACATGCATAAACGAGATAACTAACAAGAACCTACTGTATACATAGCACAGGGAACTCTACTCAATACTCTGTAATGGCCTCTATGGGAAAATAATCTTAAAAAGAGTAGACATATGTATAACTGAATCACTTTGCTGTGTATCTGAAACTAACACAACATTGCAGATCAACTATATGCCCAAAAAAAAAAAAAAAGATAAAAGGAAAATGTGGAACCCCTGACCTGAAGATTCACACGCAGGTGAGTTTTTTCAGGGCCTTGACAGTATGAGTTTTCCTGAGAAAGTGACTGCATCCATTAGATATATGATTTATCACAATTAAACTGGACAGACAGTTAGGCCTTGCTCACATTTCCAGAGTAAAAACAAATACAGAAGTAGTGTCTCATTCCTTTGAAACTCTGCTTTTTCGGTTGTGACATCGAGTTTCTTCCATGGACTCTCACCCAGGGCTCACTTCATCAGGCCCCCCACTGCTGTATCAGGTCTCTCAGATGACATACCCCCCACCCCCCGTAGGTGCCATGGTGCTCAGCCCACAAAGAGAAGGATAATATACCTACATCCTCCTGGCCAGCTCTGCTCCATCTTGAATGCAGGACCTTTTTCCCTCTTTTGTTTTCCCTCTTTCTCTATGCTGCCCAGTACAGTGGGACAGAAAATTACACACTGATGCCCCTGCAAACTCAGCCATGAAAACTAAAAAGCCACTGTACTGAGGTCAACGACTACGCTAAAGAACGTAAGTGTTCAATAAATGATTCCTTTGATCCTCGGACTTCCTGGGAGCAGATGCACTTGGAATGCAGGATACATGAGTTCACTTGACATCAGCATGTTTCTGGTACTGGCTAGCAACACGGTGTTGGAATTTTTCCTCACTGCAGTGAAATCTCTAGAAAGACCATTTAAACTGTAGATGTGGGAGAGTAAACAACAACAAAACCACCATGGGGTGCTCAGGAATGCAAGGGAGGAAAAGAGCCTGCGTGAGGGACCTCAGGCGCTGCAGGAAGTGGTGGAAAAACCTAATGTCTCCATTTCTGGGAGAGACGGAGTGAGAGGAGCTCTGTGGCTTCAGAGTCAGGACTCAACAGAGGCTCAAGGAGGACAAATGTCTAGAAAAAGAAGGAGAACATGCAAAAGCAGTGCCATGAAGTCTTTCCTTCTGAGCCATCAATGGTCTGGCTTGGCTTTGGATGCAGCTTTAAATATACGTGATCTAAAGCATTCCAGGTGATGAACAGGGGCGGGAGACTGACTCTAAATTCCCTGGACAGAGGGCTGGACCGGTGTCTCTGGGACCACTGACAGTCTTTCACACATAGCAAGAACATAATCCCTACCAATTTGCTGGAAGGAGACATGGATCTATTCCCAGGAGGGAAACAATTTCAGGAAACTTATCACATCGGTGGAGCAGAATCTGGTTGATTTGTCAGGTGTCCCAGGCCTTGGTCAGCAGGTAATTTCCTGCTTAAGAAGGAACGTGCGTGTGCCCGCTGGGGCTGCCTGCCCCCACCCCCTACCCCAGAGCTGGGGCCATCTGTGGCGGTGCCAATGAGACCCCAGATGCCCTGTCGGCAAAGTCACCCACAGGGAGCTGTGGCGGGCCACCTTAAAGATCGGGGCTGCTGTTTATGTTATTTCATTATTATTTCATTATTATTATTTTATTGGCCATGCCTTGTGGCACCTGGGATCTGAGTTCCCTGACCAGGGATTGAAGCTGTGCCCCCTGCAGTAGAAGTGCTGAGTCTCAGCCATTGGACCTCCAGGGACGTCCAAGGGGCTGCTGTTTAAAGTCAGGGTCTGTGCTCTCATCCACTGTCAGAACTGCAATCACATGACTGATCTCTACTTCAAAATCTTGGCTAGACGCAATAACCTCTCCCTGCTCCCTGTCCCAAGCCAGGCATCAAAGCTCTTTTTTTAAAAAAAAAAAAAAAAAATACCCTTGCACAAAGGAACTGTTAAGAGAGTTGGTTGCATTCAAGACAGCAGTATTTTGCAAGTGAATGGCTTCTACTTTGATGGGCTCTCCCATATGGATGCTCCCCATTCAAACCTTCCAAAAAGACCCTTTAATCCTGAGAAATCCAGATGGAGGAAAATGGGTGTGTGTTTTTTAAAATTCTCTGTATTTTTTAAATATCTAATACCTTTGGAAAATTTTACGAAAACTATGAGCTGCTGTAAGCTCTGTGAATCATTAGAGCCTGCCAGAGTTACCTGTGACGGTGGGAAAAAGGCAGGTTACTAGAGCGTTCTATGTTAGGGAGCTGGTAGTAATTACTGATGAAACTCAGGAGATACTTTCAACCTAGGTGATTAGAGATGCTGGGCTGAGGTCCCAGGGCTGAAGGGTATGACAGGGTTACGCTGTGCGTGAGGATTCCTCAAGGCTTCCTAATGGCAAAGTTGAAGATCTGGGGTCATTCTATTCATGGGGTCTACAATGCTTAAGTTAAGGGTCAACAGGGGGCTATTAGCTTTGTACATGTGTCAAATGATTAGAACAAAAACTGTTTTTGTTCTTGAAGCATACTTGAGTTGTAGAGACTTTCAATAAAATGTCCAGGTTGTGAGCCTGGGGAAAATTACACAGTGGGGAAAAGATCACAACTTTCTTTACTTGTAACGATTCTTGGAGGGAAGGAAGGAAGTGAGTGAGAGAGGGAAAAAAGGACAAAGGCAATGAGGAAGACAGGTTTTAACATGTGAAAGTAGAACATGAACTATTTGGAGAAATTCATGAGGAAGCCCAAGACAAATTTTAATTTTCACAAATAGGTTTAAAACTAGGAAGGCAAAAAGAATTATTCACTCATTATTATTGGCATCTAAGTGGAGACAGGATGGTTCACTATTACAGACAAAATGTATATTAGGAAAAGCATTTTCTGGGTTTATTAAAGTATGGTATATACAAAAATGTGTTCTACACTTCAAATATTACTCATTTTCACTGAAAAAAAAAATGTGAACATGGTTGGATCCTGTTGCCTCAAAATTCATGATGACAAGAAAGGTAATTTAAATCTGTAAGAATCAAAGGAGTCTAAGTATGTTAACATGAATGACGACTTTGAGCCTCAGAAGGTATTGTTAGTATCCTAATTTAAATATCAAGATTTAAGATATATGTGATATGCGTGTATATATATGTATTCATATGCCTATATATGTGTGTGCATATGGGTGCATGTGTGTGCATGTATGTGTGCATAGGTGTCTGTGTCTATGTGTGTGCACATGTATATACAGAGAGTGAGCACACATGTGTAATGTGTACATTCCCAGGAATCCGACATCCCACCTGGTCCAAAAGTATCCTTCTCGGCTGGCAGGTTGTCTTCAATCCGGGGGTTGTTTCTGCTGGAAATTCTGTGGCCTGACACCATTCCTACGGGGAGCTTGGGCATGCCCACGATGCCCAGCCCATATTCTTTCTCAACATGACAGACTCCAGAAGGAGCAAGGGCAGAATGACCATGACAGAAAACACTGTTCCCTCCAAAGGCCATCCGCTGACTCACTGAGACGCCAAACTTCAGGAGACTCTAAAAGAAAGCTGCCTGTCTAAACACTCCTGGCTTGCTGTACTGTTCACACACAAATTCAGTCGGTCAACTTGGGGAGATTTTTGTTTAAAAAAAACAAGGCTCTGGTTATAAGCAAAACCTACGTTGTCTCCTGGCTCTCTCAGTGGAGTGGCCTGGGGTTTACTGCAGATTTGGTGTCCTGGCAACATTCTTAAAAACTGGTAGAAAATTTAGGAAGCTGTCCCTTCCTTCCATGACATGTATTGTCATGCAGCATTTTCACATATTTTATTTTGTCAAAAGTTATATATGCAAATTAGGAGCAATTTTTTTTTTCCTGCTCACTGTTTTTCTTTAAACATTACAACTGAATTTTGGGGGTAGGTTTCTTAGTGGATTGTGAAAGACACTTGTACCCCTTTCTTGAAATAAACACTGGAGCAGAAGTTCGTTTTCTGACCATCAAAAACAAACTATTGATATTATACTGAACATGGCCAATGTATAGTCCTTATCCATCTTAATTCAATCTCTCTAAAGATACACATTCATATACACACAGACACAAACGCGCTCTCACTCACATCTGGGCTATATACCTGAAGAATGCAATAACGACATTTATCAGATGTAGTGTTTATAGCTTTGCTCCTAAAAAGATTCATAGGTTCTCTCTTTTTTTTTTTTATTCTTTTCTTATTTCAGTATGGATATGCTCAGGCAAAAATGAACACTTCTATATTTAAGACTACTCTTTGCTCAAAATGGATAAAAACAAATGTAGAACCAACAGAAGGATGCTCCAGTCACCATGACTGACACCCAGTCACTACACTCTTGGTATAGCTCCCAGACCAAAGGTCGAACTCAGGCCCCTATTGTGGCATCACGGAGTCCTAACCACTGGGCTACCAGAGCAGTCCCAAGGTCTACTTTTTAAAAAGCAGTGTCTACACAAGAATGTGCATGCTTTCAGAGTGCCTTACTTTGGAGAAATTTCATTCTGAATTACATTTTTGTGCACTAAATGCTCCCATTTCAGATTATATTTTCCTTTAATTAACTATTAAAAATAATCTTAAAAAAAAAAACAAACAAAAAAAATCTTACATTGCTTCTGTCTCTTAATTCAGCACCTCTCCCAAATCTATTAAGAAGTAAGCCAAATGGAGCCCAGCCTCCAATGAGCAGTGCAGAAAAGACTGTTGCTTCTTCAGGAATAATTTCTGTAAGTTACTCCTCCCTACCTCTCTCTCATGTAAGTTCTTTTAAAAAATGGGACTGTTTTTTTTTTTTTTTTTTACTGAAACACCTAGCGGTAACTAAGGGTTTGATGAAGCACTTATTTAATGAATTAGTGAATGAATACATCAATTTAACAAGTCTTGAGATTATAGTGCCTAGTCATAATGCAAAACCACTGAGGTCTTGCTTCCAAACTAGCAATTATTTCCCCATTATCATCATCATGGCCATAAATCACATTGTAAAGGAAATGACTCACTGTGAACAATGAAGAGACTTTTACATAACAAGGAAGTTTAATGCTAATGTAAAGAGAGCCGATTGACAATGGTTTTAATATATCTAGGGGATATTCATTAGTGCTTGGCATTATTTTGATTAAAAAAATATATATATAGGATAAAAAGATTCACCCTCAAATATCCCATTTCAAAATGGCGGGAACTGAGCCACAGAGACACAGAGACCAACACACAGAGACACTGAGTACCATAGCTAACACCTCACTCTAGGAAAAGACGGGACTGGAGTTCAGATTCTGACAGGCTGGCCCCAAGACTTCAACTTCAACAGTACTGTGAAATGACTGAGGTTAACAATGACCACATGCTAGATAATAAATCTAGCATGGAGCCATGTGATATTTGAGGGCGCATGCTTACCCTAGTCTTTCTAGATTTTCTCAAATGAACCTATTTTAGTTTTACAATTAGCAAAAGCAAACGTGAAGATTGAGAAGAGACCACAAAATATCGAATAAGTTCAAACAGGCTACTTGCATTGTTAATTGCATGGTGAAGTATGTTTGTGGTTGCCATAAAGTTACCCATTCAGTTAGAAAACATGAAAGTAAAGACGATACAAAGAACTGTTAACCAAACCAAAAGTACAGAATAAGTCCATCAAATCCAATGTGCAGTAAAAGGAATTAAATCTATGAAAAGATATGTTTTAAGTAAATGTCAAAGACGAAACTTAAAAGTATACCCTACACACAAACCAAATTATTTAATAAAAATTTAAGAACTATTTTAATAATGCCAGAAGAATCTCAATACCAGATAGGTAAACATTTAAGTTATCATAAAATGTGTTTTTGGAATAAACACTAAAACCTAAACGACTCAAATGCATTAACAACAAAGTTGAGAACAATTACAAGTCAGACTGGGCCAAAATGTCTAAAGAATTCAAGAATATTTTTACATGGAGCCATTGATATGAATATCGGGTTCTAAGTTTACTTGCTTCTACTGGGAATCAACCAAAACTTTTCAATGAAAATTAACTGTTTGTGGGGTGACCCTGTAACTTCATTTTAAAAATGTGCTTTCCTTCTGCTTTGTAGATTTGGATTCCTGGAAGGGTCCTGGGTGAGACAGCATCCTTTTAGTGTTCTCCATCTATACCACCTATAGATAGGCTTGGAGTTTTTTATTTTTTATTCAGCAGCCACCTATAAGTTTGACACTTTTAAACAGCTTCTGTCTACAGCCACTGTTCTTTGAAGGGCAAGCGAAAGCTAAGAATCTGGGGAAAAGGGCAAAGACCAGAGGAGCTGTTGCATGCTAAGCAATGATTTGGGTATTTTTGAAACAACAACACATATCCACACCGTCATCATCATCATATTACCTTTCAAATTCATAACAAACGGGATAAACTGAATACATTTTCATTTCTTTCACATACTTTTAACAAGCACCTTGGATAGAAACAGCGGGTACAAAGGTGACTAGAAAACAGCCCCCCCCCCGGAGAACTCACACATTGTTTAAAAAATGGGGTAGAGTTCATAAGAAGTGGCTCTTTGTCAACAGCAGTGCTTTTAAGTAGTAGGATAGATTCATGAGCTCATACAGTGTTTATGTGGATTATTTTTTTCTGGTTTCTTAAATACAGGAAATAAAAAAATCCTGAATGCTTGATAGCATCTCTTACCTACAAATGGATACGTTTATATCATATAACACGACTCTATCCTAAGTCATTTTAAAGACCTGTCAATTCTTTCTGTGTAGAAATAGAAAAATTCACCCTACTGTATAAAATAGATAACCAACACGGACCTACTGTATAGCACAGGGAACTCTATTCAATATTTTGTAATAACCTATATGGGAAAAAAAGAATCTGAAAAAAAATTATGTATGTTTAACTGAATCATTTTGCTGTGTATACCTGAAACTAACACAACTTTGTAAATCAACGATGTGCTCAGTCGCTCACCCATGTCTGACTCTTTGCAATCCCAATGGACTGTAGCCCACCAGGCTCCTCTGTCCATGGGATTCTCCCGGCAAGAATACAGAATTGGGTTGCCATGTCCTCCTCCAGGGGATTTTCCCAACCCAGGGACTGAACCCAGGTCTGCATTGCAGGTGGATTCCTTACCATCTGAGCCACCAGGGAAACCAATGCTTCAATTAAAAATAAAGGGGAAGAAAAGAACGGATACATAGAAGAGTGTGTGCTAACTAAGTACACATTGTGATTCTGCAGACTGTTAAATTGAAGTTCTTGAGCATTCCGCCCAAAACTTCCTACTTAGTTTAACTTTTGCTACTCCAAAAAACAAACTCTCCTCATTTGACCTGAGAAATGAATTGTGTTCAGCTAGCAAGTTAAACTGGAGAAGGCAATGGCACCCCACCCCAGTACTCTTGCCTGGAAAATCCCATGGACCGAGGAGCCTGGTGGGCTGCAGTCCATGGGGTCGCTGAGAGTCGGAGATGACTGAGCGACTTCACTTTCACTTTTCACTGTCATGCATTGGAGAAGGAAATGGCAATGCACTCCAGTGTTCTTGCCTGGAGAATCCCAGGGATGGGGGAGCCTGGTGGGCTGCCGTCTCTGGGGTCGCACAGAGTCGGATACAACTGAAGTGACTTAGCAGCAGCAGCAAGTTAAACAAAGAAACAAAAAATTTCGGCTGAGAACAGTGATGGGGTTTGGAATCATATACCTATCTATCTTTGTAAGGGTCACACACCCCCTAGGATTCAGTTCTTGCTCCTAGTGCAATATCCTTTCCAAGCTGCTTCTGTGCATATGCAGAGAGATGAAATGATAAACCCAAACATGCTTTTGTCAAATGCGTACATTCTGAGTTAGGATGGTGCCCTCAGGCTTTACCTTTTAAAATAACTCATTTCAGATCTGCAGATCCACTGACCCAAAGGAGTGAAAGCTGTCTGCTTTTTTTCATGGAGCTACATTTATCTCATGAAATACAGAGGTCAGAGAAGTGTCCCTTAAGCCACATACACACACACATACACCCACCCACATGCACACACACACACACAAATAGCAGGTGGGGCAAGTTGCTCAGAATGGGCTAGTGACACTCCTCTCGGGCCCCTCCCCAGATGCCAGCTCGGGCCACCCTGCAGCCTGGACTTGGTTCCAGCTCAGAAAACAGAGAGGCAGCTGCCCCGACTTGGCTGCGGCCCAAGCCTCAGCTGTATTCTTGGCGTCCTGCCTCCTCCTGAGCACTTGGGGGGCGGGGCGCGTGACCAAGGAAACAGCTGAGCCCCCAACTCGGAGAGGAAGCGCAACCGCAGCAACCCCCACCACCGCCACCTGCTCTGGGGGCCAAACCACCGCCCAACTCCTGCTGGATCCACGGGGGCAGAGTGGAGTGCTGACTCACTCCTCGGCTCGGGGCACAGCACAGCCTCAGGGCCGGGACGTCACCCTGGACACCCCAGGGGCCTCAAACTTGCTGGGGCATCGGAAGTGGTTTGGATGTTCAGGTCACAGGTTCTCATCAGATCCACAACCAGGCTCTAGAAATGCTCTAGAGAATTTGCCTACGAGGCTCCTTTTCTATACAGAAACCCTGACTCAGAGGCGACATCAGGCTGAAATATTGCCCCAGAATGGGGTGGGCTGGCAGGTCACTTCTGCATCCACCCGTTTCCAGGAAGCCCCTCCACACCCCAGAGTTCTGGAAACGGAGCGCACGAGTTACAGGCAACCTTTGTTGCCCTCTCGCTGCCACGGACATTGTTTAGACAGCCGCGGGCTTCAGCCCACATTCCCGGCCCCAGCTAATGCCCACGGCCCAACTGCAGACGCAGAACAGTGGAAATGTGAGTGGCTGGCCGGCCGCTGCTTTGAAGATCTGGTGGGGCAAAGAGGGTGAGCGGGCCGCTTCCCGGAACCACGGATCTGACAGCTCCAAGTGCGCTCACGTCAGTGCTATTAAGAGACATTCGTGACTTCAAACGTTGTGAAATCTCACCCCGCTCTGAGGACATGCCCGTCCGGATCTGTCTCGGATGAACATGGGAGGCTGTGCCTTCTATGTGAGAAAACACTCTGGATGAAGAAGGGGAAATGCTGACACTTCCTGATACATCTGTGGGGGCTCGGTGGTCAATAATCTGTATTTTCTGTGCGTGTTTTGAAGATTTCCATAATGGAAATCTGAATGTATAACATGTCCCCTGAGATTAAATAACATAATAATATCAGATAGAAATATTCTGCCTGCCAAAATGGGCTTCAGTCCTGGTGGGAAAGACTGATTTGGAGGCAACTGATAATTATCTCTAGGGAGAATGGGAGGGGTGTGAAAACCTCTTAAAACACAACTTCTTTGGGAAAAAAAAAAACAACAAAACTGACCTACCTCCAGTTAAGATTTTTCTCCCAAGGAGAGATGCAAGACTATTTTTATGCAACAATGGGACAGGCACTAAAATACACATGTTTCAGGGCATCATGGTGGTCATTTTTAATCTTTCTGGTCAACCTTGGTGGTACAGACAGAATCCTCTTCAAGGAAGCGCTTTCTGCCTCTTGAGGGGTTATTTCAGCTGCAGTCTAATTCCCCAAGGCCACACCCTTCCCTGGGGCAGTCCATATCGGATAAGTAATTGACCTGGGAAGGTCCATATGGCCATCTCCACTGTAGGCTGACACCCAAGGTCATATAAGCTGCAGAGCGTCACCAGAGCTGGCCAAGGCTGATCGCATTCTCTGGCCTGAACTGTGCCCTTCCCTGCCCCTCACGGTGTTGGTACCAAGAACCATCCTAAGTAAACTTCCTGCACATTGAACTCCATCTCAGAGGTCACTTCTCAGGACTTTGCCTGACACATCTCAGGACTCCCCTCTGGAAGGTTGAAGTCACATGGTGGTGGGAACAAAACTTAGCTTCTCTAACCCTGGACACCTCATTGCTGATCCAAATCTTACAATCATGTACAGGTACTACGACTCATTCATAAAACATGCATTTGTATATCGACCTGGACTTCTGGGTGACTGCTTCTTCTGGGACCCCATATTTAATTCTGGTCAATTGAAAAGAAATCCATGACTCTCCAAAGTTGTGACTTCTCACCTAAAAATAAAAGTCTGATCCTATTTTTTACTTCCAGTTCTCAGGCCACATAGTCCTCTGACCTCAAATCTAATATATGTCTATTTACAGGCACCTCTGAAGTTGACATTTCCAGATGTCATTTCAAAACCAAGATCAGCTAATACCATGCCTGATACACTGGAGGCAAAAGACGTCATGATAACATGTTAGATAACATAAGCAGCTTATACACATGATCTTAGTGACTCTCTTGTTCAGTCACTAAGTCATGTCCAGCGCATTGCAACCCCATGGACTGTAAACCACCAGGCTCCTCTGTCCGTGGGATTTTCCAGGCAAGAAGGCTGGAGTGAGATGCCATTTCCTTCTCCGGGGGGGTCTTCCCAACATAAGGATCAAACCTGTGTTTCCTGCATCGCAGGTGGATTCTTCACCACTGAGCCACCAGGGAAGCCCTCACAATTGCTAACAATGAGCTGTCACAGCTTCTATTATACAGATGGGATAACTGAGGCTCAGTGTGACCAAGAAAACTGCCCAAGATTATACACGTTAAAATCATCCCTGGTAGCTCAGTGGTAAAGAGCCCGCCTGCAATGCAGGAGATGCAGTTTCCATCCCTGGGTTGGGAAGATTCCTCTGGAGGAGAGGGCAAGGCAACCCTCTCCAGTATTCTTGCCTGGAGAATTCCGGACAGAGGAGCCTGGTGGGCTATGGCCCATGAGGTCTCAAAGAGTCAGACATGACTAAAGCAACTGAGTATGCATGCATACAAGTTAAACAGTATCAACCATGCCTTACTTTCACCCCAGGAACATGACTTATTACTGTCTATCTAAAGTACTCTTTGGAGGAATAGGCAGGGCATCATAATGTCAATTAATTGAATACTGTTGATTTAAACATTTTTATAGCTATCTATGGGAAGTTTATAGTGTTCTCATTTCCCCGAGCTACTCTACACAGAGCGAGTGCCTTAGCACTTCAAAGATTCTGATAAAGGAGCAGCCTAAACAATTATAATAGCAGCTAATAAGTATTACTGTGGTCCTATAGGCTGAACATCATTCTACAAATTTTACGGGTAAGAACCTACAGAGTCCTTTTATCTCCTTTCTTCTTTATGTGGCCTCCTTCACCACTTCTCTTGTGGATCGGCTGGAGGAGGTAAAACTGCAACAGCAGGAATCATTATTCCCACGATCACAGCTCAATAACTGATTTTCATACTATGACAACGAATCAATAAGAGAATATTAAGTTGTATTCAGCATTGGATGTTTTACAAGGCTGAGAAGATGTGTATTTAAACTGCTCTCAGTAAAACATTCAGTCTCTTGGAAGACCCTACTTAAATTGCTGACAATCCGTGTGTGTGTGTGTGTGTGTGTGTGTGTGTGTGTGTGTGTGATCATGTGTGTAAATCAAGGCTGTTAATGCTAGTGAAATCAATAAACAATTATTTACTCAGCTCCAATGAAATACAAGCCAGTCTGCTAGGAACAGTGAGATGCACAAAGATTGATATGGTCCAGCTCCTGCCTTCAAGAAATTTACCATCTGCTAAAATGTGGAGTCACTCAACTTGGCTTTCCAAGGACTTGCCTTCCCTGTTTTTCGGCAAGTGTGCTAAACAATGAATTTCAAACGAATCCTTACTGGTTGCTCATTAAGCTTCCAGGTTGCTCATTACGCTTCCAGGATAACACTTAGACTAGACTAATCTATGATTTGAAGAAAATGCCCTCTCAATCGATACAGTGAAGAGCACAATATCCTCCCAGTGAGGAAGAATTTATCCAAGTCCTCAGTCAAGAGTTAATAATTCTCCGTTGGAGTCTGACAATTATTTTCCAAGTAGTGAACTCTAAGAATGAGGTCTGTCACTATCTAAACCTGTGGTTCCACCCAGTGAAGAGCTGGGAGCAATCTCCCTTCTGTTCTCCCTGAGACCCCAGACCTTTCTCCAAGGATAGGGCAGCAGAGATCAGAAAGGGGGGAAAGAGGCAACCATCGGTGGCCAGGACGGCTCAGAGGGGCAGGGGGGCAAGGTCAAAGTGGGATGTGCACTTCGGGTGTGTATGCAAGAACAGGGGCGGGGGCAGAGTTCAACCACTCACACCCAGGAGGATCAGACTATGATAAGCAGCTGAGGTCAAGAACAGACACAGAGGAAGTGGTCTTTGACACCTGCAGGACCCTTTGCAAGTCGACAGATCGCCTTGCTCATTTCTCAGGGTGTGGACAGACCAGCCCCCTGTGTCCCACTGGAGAGAATGAAAAGAACCATTTACATGTATGCATTTAAAAGCATCCTCAGTAATTTAGAAGAGACACCTTATACTATATATTTAACCACCTCTGGCCTTGAACCCAGTCAAAAAGGGAAGAGGACAAGGTCCACAACCTGAGAGCCCCGAGAGGGGTGCCAGGAAGGCCTGTCGGGGCTAGAACTTCAATCTGGCCCTTGGCAATGAGTCTCATGTTCTCCTGGTGCCAGCAGATGGTGCAATGCACACCTGTGACACTTGTCACAAAACAGCGCTCTGATGTTTTTATTATAAGAACTAACATGAATCACACACACTGAAGCCTCACGGTCATCGTGTACCCGTGTGATTCTTGGCTGGGCTGCTCCGGAAAGGCCCAGAGCTTTGGGAATAAAGCAGGAAGGCCCTCCATCAGTTGGGGCCATGCCCCTGCCACCTCCATGCTCGAAAGGAGAAACTCACTTTATGTCATGTGAGCGATCACTGCTTTCAACCAATATGCTAACCAACAAGATGAGACTCACAAGTCACCTCTTCCCCCTCGAGCTCCTGGCTCTGTGTCCACTCCCAGGGTCTAGTCCTCCTCTGTGCTCACCCTGACCTCCATCAGAGGCTGCATCTCTACCTCAGCCCTTATCAGAGGGCCCTGAAGTTACCTGAGAGTCAGGCTCTCAGTCCCTCGGGAGTGGGGACTACACCTTGCTTATCTCTGGGTCTCCAAGGGCCACCAAGGCATCTGGAATATAACAGGGGATTAATGATGGTTTCTAAAAAAAAGACAAACATCTTCTGGGAGTATCTCCTAACCATCTTAACTGGTAAAAGTGTATTAATGTTTCAGGTGGTTAAAAATATTAACTGTTTATATTATATTCATAGTATAAAATTTTTAAATGTGTCCTTAAGACTTATGTCTTTAAAATCCTGATCCTGTGTGCTGTGGCTATATGAAGGACACATTTCAGACCAGTGAACATGTCCTAGGAACAAAGTGACCCCTTCCTTGTTCAGGATGTCCCTCTTCTAGAAAAACCAGATATAGTTGATAATGATTTCTACTCAGGAGTTCCAGAATAATGTATGACTCAGCAATGAGCACTGATTGAGTCAGCTGAGATCATTATTGGCTTAAAAGGGTACAAACTGGCATTTATTCAGTAGAGGAAATGTAGACATATTTGGATCACTGTATTACGATCATGCATAGCTGAAGATCAAAAAGACACAGTAGTGCCAGATGCACTTCCTTCTTCTGCAAACACTGGAAGAGAAGACAGAATCTGAAGTCAATTTATATGTAGATTCATGTTTTTCAAACTTCAGGTTGTGACCTGTTTGTAAATCGGAAAGTTGAATCATTCCTTCTAACTTGGAACTTTGTAAAGGCAGTAAATAGAATACAGAACAGAGTGAAACGAATGGAGTAAAATGAAATGCACTAGAATAGGTAAGAATTAGAGGACAATACCCTAGGGAAGGCTGTGTCTTGTTGTATAAAATCATATTTTGCATCTGCGTGTGCAGGTATCTGTGAGGAGTGTGTCTATGCACGTATAAGTACGTATGTGTGCTGGGAACTCACATAAAAGGCATTTAAAAAATAGATCTGTGTCCAAAACGTTGCTGGAATAGACTGTATCATGTTTTTATAACTGTCTGAAGAATAATCTGAAATATACATGCAACTTTTGCCTTGATTCCTCAAGTCAGAGAGAGAAAACACAGGCTGTGACAGAGTTCCTCCTGTGAAACCCAAACATGATTTGTGAGATTCAAAGACCTCATCATTTAAATATGAGGATTGATGCCTCTGAGGAAGATAGAGCGTCTTAGTTACAACAAACAAATGATTATCTTGGACAACAGTGCAAACAAGACCCTAATTCAGGAAGCAGCTAATTGCTGTTCCCAGCTGCAGAAGACTGGCTGGAGCTCCGTCGCTCACACACAGACTGTGCGTGACACTTGAACACTCACTCTTGAGGTTCGCCCCGCACACGTCCAGACACACACACACACACACCAGAGACTGGGGGCCAAAGAGGGCTCAGTTCAGAAAGAAGCTGTCTAAAAGGAGCTACTTAAGATGTCAACTTCTTCATTTAATAGACATCTCTGCTCCTCTGGCTGTGCTGGCATGAAACTCCTATTTTAATTCCTTTATTTCTCATGAGACTGGGAAGTTACCAAGAGAAGAGTCTTGGGCGCACCCTTCGTCAGCAAAGGAAACTGATCCTCCATCTCACTGGTATAAAGTAAATCACAAACTGTGATCCAGACAGTGGTAGTCACAAACTTCCACAGGTGTTCATACTGATACTGCATCCAACTTGAACACAGATGCATGAACTTACACTGTAAGAATAATAGCTACCATGTTTTTCTATATCATGTGTGTGCATGAGAGCTAAGTCACTTCAGTTGTGCCCGACTCTTTGCAACCCCATAAACTGTGCACCCCTCCAGGCTCCTCTGTCCATGGGATTCTCCAGGCAAGAATACTGGAGCGGGTTGCCATGCCTTCCTCACGCTAATATTCTCAACCCAGGGATTGAACCTGCATCTCCTGTGACTCCTACCTTGCAGGTGGATTATTTCGGGCTGAGCCACCAGCGAAGTCCTTCCTATATCATACTATGTGCCAGATGCTGCAAGAAACAGATTACAGTGAGTACTTTTAATCTTCACTACTACTAACGTCATTCACACATATTTTTTAAAAAGGAAGGAAGGAAGAAAAGATGGTGGGATGGAGGGAGGAAGGAAGGGAGGAAGAGGAGGGATGGAGTTGGGGAGGAAGGAGAGAAACCTGAAGTTCAGAAGGAACAGGTTCGCTGTCCAAGGTCCAAAGGCACTGATATTCTTCAAATGCTGGTCTCAAAATCTCACTGCCTGCCACAACATCGTTCAATCGGTGATGAACTACACGTTTGCAGAGGAGCGACTACAACATCATGCGAGCTTATTCAAGGACGACAGCAAAACCACACCTTTTATTGCAACAGAGGCTTGTTTCTGGTATCCTCAGCCAGAAACCTGCAACTACTTTTTTTTTTCCAGTAGAGTTGCCTTGAATGTCCCACTAGAATACAAACAAGCATACTGAATGCTTGATTTTATAAAATTGTATCAGGGAGAAGCAGACAACCAGCATTGTTGTTACTGGACAATGAATGCGTGACCTCGGGTCCACGCCCATGTTACCCCACTGGGGTGAAGGACTGTTTCTCAGGTTCATAGCTCTCCCTGTGACGGCCATGCTAAAATTCAGGAGTGGAGATCCCTCTGGGACATGGAGCCGGCCCCGAGGCAGCACCACCTCAGTTCACACCTGTCTTTGGGGACTGAGGTGACTATCTCTAACAAGGAGGGTTTCTGTGGGGACATCCTCAGGGTCCACCACAAGAAGGCGCTGTTTTGCACTGAGCCTAAGGAAAGCCCCTGCATTTCTAAGGTCTGGATTGGATTCTTCTCCTCCTCCATCTGCTCCATGAGCTGAATCAGAGAACGAGTGAAGAGAAGGGATCTTTTCTCTCCATTCCAAAGTCAAGTTCTCCTTGGCTCACCCAAGATGGTTGGAAAAGCAGATTCCCTGGGCCAGGAGCAGGCTTTCTGGACAAACCTCTGATTTCAGCCAAGCGACACTCTTCAGGTCTGACAGTTTCCAAGTACTCTACATCCCGAGGACCAAAGATACGGCTCTGTGGCATGTGCCAACCTGGACACGCTCACAGAGCAGTTCGCTGCTCTGGGCATCAGCAGGCACTTCGGCTGCCCTCTCTCTTGGCCCACGATTGTAACTCGACCCACACAGGAGGTTCAGGTAACCAGTGGCTTCCTGCGTAACTGGGTTTACATGTGACAATCTGTATGTCCTGCCCAGCTGGTGCAACAAGGTCAGCTGTGTACAAGAGTCAATGAATGACCTCGGGGCTTTTGGGTCACGTGGAAACTGAGATGCACCATAACACAAATATCAGCCTGTCTTGCAAGGAGAACATGTAGGGAAAAAACCAGACATCACAGAGCTGCACACTTGTGAAACGGCTTGGACTCTGAAGCCAGATGTCCAGAGCTTGAAGCCTGACTCCGCCACTCACTGAGCAAGAAAGTTCCTTTCGGGATTCTGTGCTCTCAGTTTCCCTTATCTGAAAATGGAAATAATGACACCTCCCCCCTCACAGAAGGCTGTGAGGATTAAACCAGTTAAGGTAAGTGAAGCACTCAAGGGTATTGTCTGCCCCTCGCAGTTAGCATTCTATGTTCTACTGAGATGAACACATGCACCCATTCAACAGATCCTTCTTGATATTACCAGCTTAGAGCCTGGCTAGCATTAAACTGCCAACACTTCTGCAGACCCAGGTCTAGATACTGAGAGAGACATCAGTGTCTATCAACATTACAGCTATTTCCAGACAGCACTGACAGCCTTCCAAGGCTCCCAGGAGCCGTCACTGGGCTATGCAAGGTGTGGGTGGACGGTGACTACGGGGGTTCACACATAAATATGGGAGGTACCTGGATGACAATGCTAGAGTTGTCGGTATTTTTCAGTGAGTATAAATGAAATTCAAGTGCCCTTGAAATTCATTTTGAAAACAATAAAGCTTACAGAGAAGGATTCTAAGAAAAAGTACAAATGGGAGAAAGATCTTAGAGGGGTCCCAGGTCAAGACTATGTCAGGCAGATTTTTCCTACTTCCAAATTTTCCCTAGAATCCCTGCCTACAGCAAATGACCGTAACCATTTATGAAGATCCATTTTCATGAAGATCATGCTTTTCTTTTTTGCTTTGCTTGAAATACAGCTTTTGTATTTCTTTAAATACATTGGGACTTCTACCTGATATAATGGTACAAATCCAGTTAATAAACAAAAGATAGCACTATTCTGATTTTAGTTTTAACTTAAAAATTATAATAAATTTGACTTGTTGGGAGCAGAGGGCTGTGTAGTTCCATGAAGCTTAACACCTGTGTATGTGTGTGTAATCACAACCACGATCAGGCTACATAACAGTTTTATCACCCAAAACACTGCCTCATGCCATCTTTTTCCAATCACAATCCCCCGCCCCCAACGATATAGCTCCTAGCATTCACTGGTCTGTCACTATATTTTGATCATTTTGAGATGTTGCAAAAATGGGGTTATAAAGTCTCTGATGTTTGGAGACTGGATTCATCCACTCAGCTTAATACCCTTGAGATCCAGGGAGTCTGCTCCTTCTTGCAGTACCGCTGAGTGACATTCCATTCCTTCGTATGGATGGATGCACCATGTTTTATCCAGTCACTTTCTGAAACATGTTTGGATTACTTCTGGTTTGAGGCAATTATAAATAAAGCTATTCTAGACTTTTCTCTACATGTTTCTGTGTTTATAATTTTAACATCTGGTGCTCACCAATTTTTTTTAAGTTTTTCTTGCTCCTTAGAATACCCAATCTTGTGAATTTGGGATTATTCAATCTCCATGGAGTTTAGATCCATTCCTGGAGACTCCTGGAACACACCCTCATGGGAAAACCTGCCTCTTCCCAAAACCATCTGAAACAGAGGCGCCTAAGTGTTTCTGTTTAGTGGAACTTGCCATCCTCATCTCTTCTTTTAAGATGCTAATGTTTTAAAAATAATTTTAAAATCAGGGTAAATTAATTCTGAGATGTGTTTTGAAATTTTACAGTGTTCCTTTACTATTTCAGCTTAGAGAACATCAGTCACACAAAGTCTACATTCTGATAAAAAGTTTTACGTTTCAGATCAGCGGTTCTCAGATGGTGGTCCATGAGCCAGCAGCATGAGCATCACCTGGAAGCTCGTTAGAAATGCAAATACGCAGGGCCTCACGTCAGATCCGCTGAATCAGAAACCCTGGCAGTGGGGTCCAGACGTCTCTATTTGACAAATCTCTCCAGGTGGTTTCTGATGCTCATGCAGGTTTCAGAAGCACTGCTTTAGGGATCAACAAGCCTGTGCAGTATAGAAAAGAATGCAACGGTCTGAGACTCCCTCTTGAGATGACATACTTACTCACTCACTCACAAGTACTTCCTTCTGTAGCAGGAGCCACTTAAAGATAAGATGGTCCACTGTGTTAAAAACATGAGCCCTAGATCACCCACTGACATTTACACGACAGTTGGTGTCGTTCATTTTGGTCACTGGGGGCACAGCTCTGGAATCCAAACCTAAGTCGCACGGAAATCCCTAACTGCTCAGTTGAAACAATGAACACATCGTCTTACCTTCTCTTTCCACCCTGTCATTTTATCAGTTCTGATGGGTAGAGAGCAGGGCAAATGCAAGTTTCCTCTCTTCCCTGGCTCTGTTCTGTAACCCTATCCTCAGTGGGATATTGTTCATCGGCAGTGAGATAAATGAATTCAGAAGGGAAATGAAGTGGAAAAGCAGCCAACTTAGGTCCCCTCATCACAGATCTCACAAAAATAGGGATTACTGTTTCTGTAATATAACAGGATTCCAAGTTTTATATATATATATTTATTATATATTATTATTTTATATATTATTACTTTTATATATTATATATATAATATATTATTATTTATATATATTATATATATTTATTATATATATAATATATATTATTATTTATATATTATATATATATTTATTATATATACATATATAATTTATTCTGTTACAAAATTTAATATATATGCATCTATATAAATGTATATATCAACTATAGCATTTAATTACTAAGATTAAAACATTTAATTATTAAGTAACGAAAGTGAACTGGTCGTTGCTCAGTTGTTTCCAGCTCTTTGCGACCCCATGTACTGCAGCCACCAGGCTCCTCTGCTCATGGAACTTTCCAGGCACCAATACTCGAGTGGGTTGCCATTTCCTTCTCCAGAGCATCTTCCTGACCCAGGGATTGAACCCTGGTCTCCTACATTGCGGTCAGGTTCTTTACTATCTGAGCCACCAGGGAAGCCCCCAAAGTAAAACATAATCCTTAAATGTATCTGTACAAGAATATTAACAAATAGCTAATAAGCAGGGTTTATTATACCTACTACACTAACTTTTATTTTGGGGGAGGACTGAAACTACTGTTAACCTTACCACTTCCTTCATCTGAACAACTGACTCCCCGAGGGTAACAGGATAAAGGGACCCCTTTGATCCTGTACATCTGCCAAGAACAACCGCCACCCTTTACGCAGACACATGAAGGCTCAGGCAAAGGATGAATGAGTCTGTGTTCCAGGTGTCTGGGGCTGGCTTGCTAGAAAACAAATTGAGGCCAAACCATCCATGAAGAAAGCTTACACTGGCTCATTCTAACGTAGGTTTTCCAGAAGATAATTTCAGGGGAAAAATACTAGTAGAACTGATCACTTCATCTTCAATACTCGGAAACTGCAGAAGTGTGTGTTGGCTGGTAGACTTAAAGCAGGTTTATCTACCTGGTATCAATTCAGGCAGAACAAAGGACAGAACACAGAGGATAACTAAACTTTCCCCCAAGCTGACTGACGGATGGCTCAGAACACATATTTGAAGAACAAGGCAATATACCTGAACTGTAAAGAATCACAAGTGTAGCATCAAACATGCATTTGAAAGCTCAAACCAGGACTTCCCTGGCAGTCCATAGAATTACAACTCCATGCTTCCAAAGCAGGGGGCATGGGTTCAATCTCAGGCTGGGGAACTAACATCCTGCATGACAGAAAAAGGAAAAAAAAAAAAAGGCGCAAACCTCATGAATCCAAGCGAAAGTGGAAAGGCAATTTTTTCTTCAAACTCCACTTATCACTTAAATATCTTCAAAACCATGATCTATTTACTAAAATGTTTTAATTAATATTTTGTTCATTAATCAATCATCCTTGGGCATCTATTTATATTTAAGTATGAACCATTGGGCTTCCCAAGTGGCTCAGAGGTAAAGAATTCATTTGCCAATGCAGGAGACGTGGTTTTGTACCCTGGGCTGGGAAGATGCCCTGGAGAAGGAAATGGCAACCCACTCCAGTATTCTTGTCTGGAGAATCCCATGGACAGAGAAGCCTGGCGGGCTATAGTCTATGGGGTTGCAAAGACTAGGATGTGACTGAGCCTCCGACCACACTCACATACATGAACCACTGGGTCTCTTTACACTAATAACACGTTTCCGATTGAGCTGGGTGGTGAGTAAAGATACAGGTTAGATGTGGTGTAGGTTTTTTTTTTCCCCCCACTATTCCTTTCCTTAACTGTGTGATATGTATCGTAAACATCTTATAAAAGCCAACACAAAAGAATCCCACCATCCACCAAAATCATTTTATCTTATTTTCCGTAATCTGTAGACAGATGGTATTTGTGACTCAAACTTGATAGCATTTTTATAACAAGTGTTGATGTGTCACTTCATTACATGTGCTCGTACAGGTTTCAATGTTTTAATGGATTAATAGTCAGACTTTGCAGGAGGAAGTCAGATAGAGACAACATTTCTCTTTTGTGGCAAATATTTTGCACGTGATCCTTCATGAAGGGAGTTTTGTTGCCAATTAAGAAAATGAAAGCTCACAACAGTTAACTGACTTGACCAGGTCAGTGACAGGTGGGGATAGAATTCAAACTTAGGTCACCTTGACTTCAAGCCTATTGTCTGTCCATCACACCAGGAGAAACTGTCCCAGTGATAGGTGAATTCATGAGCTAGATGGTCATTCCTGCCCTAAATGGCAGCCACAAGTACAGATTTGAGACACATAAAGTTCCACCCACTCTATACCAGGTCAGAAATTAATTTCCATGCCCTTCTTTGTCATGGCTCCATATATACCTTTCCATTATCCTATTATATTCTGTTTCTTAATTCCTGATGCGTAGATTAGACAGAATTCTCTGTGTTCCACATGGCTATTGCATATCACAGTGTGAGTCGTATTGCAAAGGAAAAAAATAAAAGAATTAAACATACCTCTTTATTTTCCCCTGCAACAGGAATCCCCAAGTATGATACAATAGCAGTATCCCATGCTGTGACCAAGACCAAGAGCTGATGGGTGTGGACATCACAAGGGTGTGCAAGTCCTTCTCTTTCACAGGAGAGGTAGTGCATAAACATATGATAACACTTACGATGGCTGGATGGCATCACCAACTCGATGGATGTGAGTCTGAATAAGCTCTGGGAGTTGGTGATGGACAGGGATGCCTGGCGTGCTGCAGTCCATGGGGTCGCAAAGACTAGGACACGACTGAGTGACTGAACTGACTGAACATTTACACTGAGAAACAATGAAACAAAGTCTTTCTCCAAAATAAAGGTACAAAGAGGCAGAGGTGTGTGCTCAATCAATATCTGACTCTTTGCGACCCCATGGACTGTATCCCACCAGGCTCCTCTGTGCATGGAATTTTCCAGGCAAGAGTACTGGAGTGGGTTGCTGTTTTCTCCTCCAGGGGATCTTCCTGACCCTGGGATCGAACCCACATCTCTTGTGTCTCTTGCACTGGCAGGCACATTCTTTACCATTGTGCCACATGAGAGGACTGTTTTCCAAAATAATAAAGCCACAAACAGCTTCTGATCAAAAATGATCCAAAGGTTAACCAAGAAGGTCCTACTGAATAGCACCAGGAACTCAGCTTAATGTTATGTGCCAGCCTGGATGGGAAGGGAGTTTGGGGGAAAATGGATACATGCATATGCATGGATGAATCCTTCTGCTTGCACCTGAAACTATCAGAGCATTGTTAATCTTACAGGCTATACTCCAGTATAAAATTAAAAGTTTTTTAAAAAATGATCCAAAGGTAAATTCAGAATCAGTAGAATTATACTGACTTTTCCTCATCACTCTCCCTGTGGCTTCAGCAATGACACAGTCAGGACCACAGAAATCCTGTACCTCTATATTAAAAAGAACTTCTACCTGAAGAAACACAGTAATACAGAGAGCAGAAGGCGCTAGCCCCGTAAAGTAACACCTGCAAGGCCGAACAAATGCCACTAATGGCCTAATCAATACAGAAATAAGCACAGATTTCCTCCACAAATGGCCACTCAGTAGCTTCCCTAAAAACATTCCAAAAAAACCCAAAATCATTTCTCTTTCATTTAAAATGTCCTTACTATATTTGTGTACTTCATCAAGAATACCCCAGAAGTTGACTTTCCCTCAACACATCTGGTCAGGTCACTAGGAAGGCCATCTATCAGTCTAGTAGGACATACTAGATCAGTTGTTTCGAGTTCTCAGATCTGGGTCTGTCTCACTGCTGTAAACTTCATCACTAACAGTACACACTCCCTGATTCCTGCTTAAGCCCGAGGATCTGATCTATAAACAATGAAACAAGTGATATCTCCTCATCCTTTCTTAAAACATCCAAACCAATCTATTTCCACAGCCAGGTCAAATAATGAGGTAATGTTTTCTAGTGACTTTAGAAAAATCTATTTCAGAGCTCTCTTCTCTTGCCAGACTCATTGGGTGAAGCTCTGATTATACACACGGCCTTTTGCTGGGTATATCTGCCATTGGTATTATCTGCAAAGTTTACAAATGTACAAATCGTAAGTCTACCACAGTATTATGTGAAATCAGTCCTGGTTCTTAAAGCCCCAAATTGCCCCAGAAGGATGCTAAGACTAAACTATGTCACTTCTAGACAACTACAGAAAAACCCCTAGTTAACATTCTTTGTAAAGCAGCATCGGGCTACAACCTTATCCCACGTGCGATACCATTAATAGAGAATGAAATACTGTGTGAAATTCTGTGTATATGTGGAATTCTAAACCACCCATGCCCACGTCTCTTTTTCAAGATGCCTACTGTCCATCCAAGCTTCTAAAATGTCAAACCCTGCTGTCTGTGCAAACGAGTATCTTCTAGAAAGTATCTGGATTTTAGAGGTTCCCAGATGGCCTTTCGTCACTGAACCACTGGCTTGAAAGTGCATATCATGTACTGTATGACGGGACTGAAAGTGGAGTCCCTTTATGCATGAACAGGATACCCAAGATAACTGCCATGCCAAGAAAACACACTCAAGACTGGGAGGGGTCTCAAGGGGATGCTTTTGTGTGTGTGTGTGTGTGTGTGAGGCCTATGGAATCAAGCAAACATAGTGACAAGGAGAAAGCAAACTGAAAATATGAGCCATCACGGAATAAATGGATACTACCAATTGGAAAAGCACAGACAACATCTTTAATGCTGACAAGCCCATTTTAGAGATGAGGAAGCTGAGGTTTAGGAAAGCTTGAAAAACTTACTAGCAAGTTGCAGAGGGGAATCTGAACCCAGGTCTGGGAACGCATATTCTGTTAACTGCTAATGTTAATTAGCAATGAACAATTCTATTAATTGCTAATTGTTAGTGTTGTTAGTTTCTGCTGTTACATGTGCATATACAGATATAGATAGACAGATACGCACTCACACACACACTCACACACACATCCCCTCCCTCTTGGACCTCCCTGCCACCCTACCCCCATCCCACCCCTCAAGGTCATCACAGAGCACCGAGCTGAGGTCCCTGTGCTACACAACAGCTTCCCACTAGCTATTTTACACATGCCAGTGTAATCCTGTCACTCCTAACTATTCTATTCACGATAAGTTAGCTACAGGGTAGAAGAATGGCAAGCTTCTAATCATTTCACTCATTCTGTAGCATTAGTCCTTCCTTGAAAGGGTAAGAAAAAAAAAGTATGACCAAAATTTATGGGCAATTCAATATAAAATAGATTCATAAATATTATACTCTCCCAAATCATTCAATAATAGACACTGAATACTGGAAGAGATTTTAGAAATCATCTGGTGTAATTTTGATGCTTTATGAGTAACTTCTAAAAGTAAATTCTTCCTTAGTGTCTGAGGGCAAGAAATTTTAACATGGTGCTAGGTCTTAGGACAATGTATCCAGATGTCCCTCTGCTTCCAAATACCTAAATCTTTAACTCTGTCTCAGCCAATAGAAAAAAAATACATTCTTAAGAGAAATTATCCTTTGAGTAACTTACAGATCAAATCTTTTACTCCTCAAGTTTCCCAGAACTGTATGTAATCCCATCTCCCTCTCATCACAGGCATTATTTTTTAATCTACCAAGGATGTTTATAATATTCTGAAACTATTTCAGTTTCCTTTTTCAAACACACAATGTAGCATCTAACAACAAATTCAAAAAAATCATTTCCTTTCAGAAAAACTTTCGTCTTAAATCTTAACAGATACAATAGCTTGATCTGATATGAATTGGCACTCTGCAGTTCGTAACAATGATATTTGCATCAGTTGCTTGCAGCTCGAGTAACAGTGTAAATGTGTGATTTTTATAAATTCAACAAAGAAAACCAATGGCTTGTTCCAATTCCGTACACATTTGTCATAATGAGCTTGTCTTTCTCTTGTGAGAGAAACTCCCAATTCCTGCTTTTGTGGTTTCAGTTTGTGCTCTATTACCATCAACAGAACTTTCCCCCAGTCGTGGTGTTAATTCTTCTTTGTTTGCTTTCTGGAAACAATATGGTCTCCACTCTCGAGGTATATACTTCTTGTTCATTTTGTCAATGAAATTTATGGGTTAAAAAAAAAAGATTTTTCTGATTTGTCAAATTTATTCATATTGTTTATCATCCAAGATATTCTCCATCTATCATTTTGGAGTTTCCTTATGCTCTCGATCATTCAATTCATTATTCAAAAGGTTCTAGTGCATGTCTGTCTCCTAAATGCCTACAAAATCCTACAGAGCAAATTTCCCAAATATTTAGCTTGAGACCTGATGTAAAAATATTTATTTTCAATAAATATTTGAAAACCAAGAATGAACAAGTAAATGAGTGAGTATGATATCTGATGCAACAGACAGATCTTGCTGACTCCCACACAAGAACTCCGTCTCTTCCATTCAGCTCCCATAGGAAGTCCCCTACTTTGACACAGTGTAAAGTCCAGAAGATAATTTTCTGGTTTCCTGTTGAAAATGCCGGTTGTGTCAGAATCTCTTGCTTTCTACATCTTCCTAAAGCCTGCCATAGCCTCAAAGAAGACAGAATGTTCTCATCTTTTGAAATTAAGGTACCAGGTTTTGTTCTGCTTTGTCAAGTCAGAAAGGCATGCAGATGTTCATTCCATTGGAACCACACTCAGCATATCCTAAAACGTGTAAGTTAAATTAAGAAAGCAAATTGACCCTACTCTTATTCAACCAGGTCCCACCCTTTAGGACTAGACTGTTTTGAAAGAGAGGGGTAAGACCTTAATTCAGCTCTACTGGTCCCAAGCAGATTAACTGGTGTGCCAGTTAACCCTCATCAATCCGATCACTGCTTCCATATAACAGGGATAGTAGGGCAACTCTCCTTAGGGCAGGAAGAGAGGTTAAGGAAACCCAACTTTTCAGTATTCTCTTCTCATTCTTCCTCCCCTGCCTTCGTCCATCACTGCCTACTTGCCCAGTTCTTCAGAGGAGTGAATTTCTTCCCCATATCCCGGATCACCTTCACCAACGTTAATCCCTCCAAAGGCACATCTCCAGTGAACAGGCATTATTTCCAACTGTGTGTGTCAGCAATTTGGAAATTCTTTGTATACTTGCCTCATCTTCTCTCCCAAGACCACATTAACTGAGTGTTAACTGTGATTTCCTTTCACGTAGATGGAAAAGTGATCTAGGTTTTCAGCTTCAACGACTGATGTTTTAGGGACCTTGTTATCTCCATAAAAGCCTGAGTCACTGCTTGAGATCTAAAGGAGAAGCTTCTTTGTAAGAGCCAAAATCATTTCTAGTGAAGTTATAATTCTACATATACGGGCATCTCTTTGTTCTCTTTTTCAGGAAGATGAATGTCAGATCCACTTAGGCTGAAACTTTTAGGGGAAAAATACAATTAAAACTTTACTTAGAGCTGATTTTAATCCTGAATAATAGGAGCCATCAACAATATAAAGGTCAATTTTTAATTCCACCAGCCTATTAAATAGCTGGCATGTGCAAACAAGAACAGCTAAGGACAGTTAAAAAAAAAAAAAAAGCACTGGGAAATACACACAGACCTTCTTTCATGGTACTTTTTTGCTCTTTGTAGTTATCGTCTTTTTTTTCTTCCAAATTGAAAGTCTGTGGCACCACTTCATCAAGGAGGTCTATTGGTGCCATTTTTCCCAAGTGCATTTGTTCACTTCCTGTCTCTGTATCACATTTTAGTAATTCTAATATTTCCAGCATTTTCTTTATCATGATATTTGTTATAAAGTGATCTGTGATCAGCGATCTTTGATGCTACTCTTCTAAAAAGATGACAACTTGCTGAAGTCTCAGATGAGGGTTGTTAGCCTCTTTTAGTATTAAAACATTTTTAGATTAGGATGTGTACATTGTTTTTTTTTAAAGACAGGATACAATTGCACACTTATTGCACACTTACTGCAGACTGTGATATAGTAAACATAACTTTCAAATGTACCAGGAACCAAAAAAATTTCATGTGAAATGCTTTATTGCAATAGTAACTTTATTGAGGTGGTCTGGAAATGAACCCACAATATCTCTGAGGTTTGTCTTTACCTGTATACTTTTGAGATAAATTCAGTTTTTGCTTAATGCTAAATGGCTAGCACTTAAGCATATATATTATGCTGATTCTAGAACATATATATATACACCTACATACTATATTAGTGTAGATATGTGTGTGTGTGTGTGTGTGTGTACATATATATATGTATAGTATATGTACATATTGGGTTGGCCAAAATTTTCATTTGGAATATCTTACAGAAAAATTCAAACTTTTTGGCCAACCCTATATATATATATACATGTTGTATATACTCTCTAACCGTTCCTTTTGTTCTAGCACTTATTAGAATACTGAAGGTTTATAAATGTATTCTCAGGTACCTTCTGAGAAATTTCATCAGCGCATTTTTCTGATGGTACTGTTTCTCAGAACAATGTGTGTGTGTGTATGTATGCTCAGTCGTGTCTGACTCTGTGACCCGTTGGACTAGAGCCTGCCAGGCTCCTCTGTCAATGGGATTCTCCAGGCAAGAATGCTGGAATGGGTTGCCATTTCCTTCTCCAGGGGATCTTCCTGACACAAGAATAGAAGCTGCATCTCCTGTGTCTTCTTCATTGGCAGGTGGGTTCTTTACCACTGTGCCGCTAGGGAAGTCCCCTCAGAAGAATGGCTGATATTTAATTATGATTTTTAAAAAGTGTGGTTATCTGAATTAACTGCTTTGCATGGCTCAGCCTCTGTACAGAACACCATTCATGGTTCTTCATTTTCTGATGGGGACCAACTCATTAAAACCCAATTATGACA
Organism: Cervus canadensis; assembly: GCF_019320065.1. NCBI lineage: Eukaryota > Metazoa > Chordata > Mammalia > Artiodactyla > Cervidae > Cervus > Cervus canadensis. The sequence continues at coordinate 49,615,815 of NC_057407.1, forward strand.
GATATTGCCCTCTGACCATTTTCATGTAAGGGCTGAGATGATTCATTTCAGCAACAATAACTGAAGATACGTCAGAGTCTGAGGCCATTATCAGCGGCGCACTCCGAACAGCCTTCTCATGGCTTGGAGACAGGAAACCAAAGCCGCCGGTGGGGGCGCCAGAGAGTCCAGCAGCAAGCCCACTGCTCCGCTTGCCTTAACTTCCGAGAGGATGCTAAGAAGTGTCTCCACCTTCCCTGCCCACCCCAGAGACGCTGCTCCTGGTCGCGCTCCTCAGCGCAGGAGGTAAGGCAATTCCTTCCTGGATCCATTTCAGTTCCTTCCCATTCAATAATGACCTGGCTCTTCGGCCACCCCTTTTGGATAGTGGAAATTACACAATTATAATGTTTTAGAAAGTTAAGTCCTATCCTTTCACTTTCCAGACAACTCTCAGTGGGTCCAACTCTCCCCCTAGAGACTGACAGGAGAGAATGACCTTACTAAGCATTCCTATCCTCATACAAGGCCCACCTCCTAGATTAGTTACTACCTCTGCTTGTCTGTCAGTATTTTCTAGGCTCACAGAAAATATTTTGCCTAGAAAAAAATCTCTCTAGGCACAGAGAGAGTAAAGCTAGTTTCCAGTTTCAACCAGGAAAGATGGTTACAGGTTGGAAACAGAAGAGATGTACTCTAAATCACTAAAACACACACACACGCAAAATAGTTAAAAGGAAGTTTTTTTTCATTTCAAGTAATCAGGTTAAATCTCTCTCAACATTTTTTATACGAAAAGGTGATGATTTCCTTTTAGTGAATAATACCAAGGGACTTTGTTTCTGCTTCAGTCTTGCCAAGCAGGCCTCATGTGTCCCATATGCTACATGAAAAAATGGAAGCAATGCAGAATTAACAAAATCGCTATGGTCACATGATGGTCATTTGTTTGTGACTGAACTGGTGTTACCAGAGTCTTGCGGAAACTAGGAAGCAGAGAAGGGTTGAAAGTCTTGGCCATAGACACATTTTTCAGTTATTTGCTTAGACCCAGAAGCTAAACCCCAGGACGGGTTGCTCAGGTGGTAAACTGCTTATTTACGGAGGTAAGTTTTGGAGAAGTGAGATTTAGATGCACCACCACATTTAGACTTTGTTTTCCAGACCTTTTCTTTTAATCCAGATTTTGCACGTTTCTCTGATCTGCAGAATCCCATGGACGCTCGTGTGTCTCAGTGGTAGTCTGTCATCATGAGCACACAGCATTCCCCTGCCTGCTCTCTGATGAGTTCCACCATCCTCTAGCCTACACCTCTCTCCTTTAGTTTTAATCTGACAAGGGGTCCAAAGCTCCTCTGAGTTCAAAACATCTCCCCATCTATAGCTTCCCGCATCATATCTGAATCTGACAAATCATGCAGACATTGCGATCATTATCATTGTGAAATGATATCCCTCTTGGACCAATATTTACATCCTTGTCTTATAATATGAATACATTTTTCATATATAAACTCTCTTAACTGTATACACTCTCCTACCTCTTCATTGCTGGAAAAAAAAAAAAAACCCACTAAAAATGAAGTCACATGTAGTTCCGGATGAAGTCGATAATTATAATAGTAATTAAAAACGAAGGAGTCCAGTTGTTAAGGGTGTTTCACGGAGCTTAAGCAGATAGCAACAGCATGGACTCGCATCATGATGGCATGCTGTATCATTTCATCTTTCCCAAACTCTACCTGTGATTACGTGGAAATTTCAGGGTTAGAGAAAGATTTTACTCTTCACAAAGGAAATATGAAATAAATGCTGAACAAAGTTAAGTAAGCACCGAAGTGAAAATAAAAAGACAAACCATTAACACCAACTAGCTGTTTCCAGTGGGATTTCTAAATTCATCTTTGGTGCCATGCCATTTCATAATTTCCTAAAATTCTTACAATGCTAGTATATCTAAGTAAATTTAAAATAAATATATAAAACTGCATAATTTAAAAATGCTAGTGCCGTTATTCCCATAAGCCAGATAAAAGAAAGAGGATCACAGATATGACTGCAATGTCCTGACCGTGAATGAATTTGGCAGAGTTCGATAGCAGTTTCAACATAACTGTGTGCTTCGTTGACTTAAGAGAGTGGTCATTTGAGTATAAACCTTAATCTTCTTTCTCTAAAAAAATGAAAAAAAATGCTATATTTATAACAAAAAGACCTTTGGACACTCATTTTTAAAAATCGCATTTTAAAGAAACGAGTATTTGAAGCTTGTAAACAATGCTAAAGTCTTGATTCTGTCACCTATTCACATGGCATCTACTTATTTTCTAACAGCTCTTTGATGATTAAATTAAGCCAGATGACAGCAGCACTGGGATTTCCATCAAAGTGGTATACATATTAACCAGCAAAATGCTAAGAAAAACCTACTAATGCAGAGCATGGATATTTTCTTATCAATAAATACTAGAACTTCATGTGGGGATTTTAGCTGATGGCTTTAGCAAGGTATAAAAAAACTGCAAAAATAACACGATAGCTTTTTACTTGCCTATTGAGTTTATGAGCAAGAAAAAGTTAAACAATTATGCATAGTCCCTGAATTTCAGAGAGTTGCTATGCCCCTCCTTCATTCTCTGCCGACCCATGGCTGGATTTTTTCTATGTGACGGTGATGAAATCACCTGAAAGCAACTCAGATGATGGAACCATCAGATGACAGCTGGGCCTTCTAATTTCCATGTCAAGGCATATCATATTTGGACTTGGACGATCGTAAAACTTTTAGAAATTGATGTTCCGTTGTTTTCTGAAGATGTGGCAACAGTTTACCTCAATTATTGGTGCTGATTTTCCATTGCAACCAGATCAAATTATGTCAACATGCATTTTTAGTTTTTCCTTTAAGGTATGATGCTATGGATTAGATGGTCCTAAAGTGAGTATTGGATCTTGACAACTGGAAGAAAATCTGCAAAATATGTGAGATCATTCCTCTGCTTTGCATTTCCCTAGAGATGATCCTCACTCTGATCACGTTTAGTGCATGATAAAGAAGCAATTGACAATAAAGGAAATGTAAAAGAATGTGTACCCATTATTAAAAATTCCAGCACTACATCCATCTTAGGTTGAAAAGTCACAGAGTTCTTTTGGAAGTCTCTATCACAAACACTGATTTCCTATCTTGTGTGGGTATTAGGAGGTTGATCTGGGTTTACCTAGGTAGATTAGCTTTGTGAATATGTCGCAGTGAAAAAAACTTGCAGAAAAAAAAAGACTGTATATTACATGAAGTGATTCTGCATAGAATCACATGCTGTGTAATCAAAGAAACCTCTACAAAATTTGCCGAAATATTTGAAATAAAACGTGACGCAGTTGTTTTCCCATTAAAAATCTTATATCCTTCCTTTCAGCTGAAACCGAATTTCATTTTTACTTATGTTAAAACCAATGTTACTATTCACAGAAGTGATGTTGTCAACAAAATCTTAATATTTTGTGTGTTATCCACATTTTTAATGCAAGAACTGCACCATTTTAAAATGGTGTGAAATGTAATAAATTGATAAAAGGCCTGTTTCTTAAAGGGCTAATCACTATTGGGAAATGAAATATTTTCTGCTGCTAGATAAAAGAACTGCAACATATTAATACTTTTAAAATGTTGTATAAATTTATGACTGAGGGATAATTATGACCTTGTACCTTGAGTGAGATAATTCTGGGTGAATTCTTGGCCTTTAAATAAGTCACAGATGCAATTTTATCCTAATAGATATCACTTGGTTACAGAACTTTAAAAAATCTCATATAACCTTTGGCATGGACATTGTATATTAGGTAGGGGTTATAAAAAACTGCCAGGAGAAATTTTCTCAAGAAAAATATGTAGAGGGATTTAAAATATTGATCTACTGTGGCTGCCGACCATGGTTAACAGTCCTTCCACCTGCCGATAATGAAGATCACTATTGGCAGCAAAAGAAGAACATAACACGATGCTAAGGCCTCAGTTTGAAGGTAGAGTCAGTTTGGTGTTTTATAAGTCAGTTCCTTTTGTTTTCTCAATATCTCCTCAATTGTCCCGATGGAATTCTTTCAATTCATGTTTTGTTTTACCTCTGTAGCTATTTCCCAGGGCACAGATACCTCCCAGTAATTTTAGAGAAAGGTACCCTCAAAATGCTAGATGGGCATTTCATGACTTACAAAAACACAATATCACCAGATTACAGAGGATTTTGAAACCACAAGCTAACACTGCTGCCAAACATTAAAAACTGCAGAGTAAACTTGAAACTCTGTCTCAAGTACTTTATTTTTAATCAAACAGATGATACTAATGTATGCAGTTTAAATACTGTGTATCTTAGCTCCCATCTCATCTTCATAGAAATGAAAGGGTTGTGATGTAAATACAAATAATACATAACTCTGCACATCCAGAGCCAAGTTTAATCAAAGATGAGCAAAATTAATTTAGATTATAAGACTCTGATCCACTGAAAAAAATCAATTTATTAGCACTTGGCATAAATATACATTAAAGGAAACCAACCTCAGAAGCAAAGATAGCCTGAGAAAAACAAACCCAGTCACAGATAAGTCTTGCTAATATTCTTTTTCTACCTTCAACAGTCCTTCAGCAGTGACTTCTCTAACTGTTTGAAATCATTAAGCATATTTAACTTTCAATGTTAGAATGAAAAATAAAAGAAAGCAAAGTCAGAAATGTAAAGACTATGGAAGCACCAATTAAAAAAAAAATGAAGGTCGTTTGTCTAAAGAGAGGAAGTATGGATTTGATAAGTTCATCATCACTGACTTAAAATATGTTCAGAACTTCGCTGGTGACATAAGGCGTTTTTGAGGAAGCCAGTTCTTTTCCTGATTAGAGAGCCACAGATTTCTCAGCATGCACCACTGTGTGTACCAGTTAGGACCACGCCAGTACTTACCATTTGAAGAGATGGTTTTCAGTGTCCACATCACCTCTAAGCCCCAGAGTCTTTCCTAACCTTGTCATGAAGCAGATCTGAATTAAACTAACGTATATACAAAGGGTTCATTTCCGATTTTCAGCCTTACAGACTTCAAACTGTCTCCCTATACTAAAGAGGATTTTCAGTCCTATCCACTTCTGGCTATATGGTATATTCTGTCTTTACCGGCTGACTCACTCCACATTCTACTCATGCAGTTTATCATTATCTTGTCCACAGATAAAATCCACATTGAATTCAGATGAGAATGCCCATTGCCTAGAGAATCTGGAGAAAAGTAGCAGCACTGTGGTTCAAATAATATTTCTCCAGTAAGAGAAACACTATGGTCAATGTAGACTACTTTCTCCCTCTCAAAGTAGAAGGTGGGAAACACAAGCAACTGCAGCAAATTATACTAACTCTCTGCAATGTATTTTTCTTGTGTTTTTATTTTTTTTTGGGGGGGGTTACTTCTTATAAAAATTGACAAGATTCAGACAACTTTGGACACTGTTCTAACAGCTTCATTTAACAATAATTATGACTCATTTCTCCACTTAATACAAACTTCTCACTTTCTCTTTCATTACTTTTGAAACAACCTAGGCATTTTTCTAATTAGCTTCACTCTGCACAAAGAAATAACCCGACTGCAGTACGTTGTTAATGTGAAAGTGAACGACAGGGACCTTTCTGATTGAACATTCTCACTTCCTACCTCAAGACAGGCGTTCTGCATATATGCAAATACTGCAGACAGATGGCTTTGTATATCTTACGCACTATCATATTAAGACATGTCCCCCCTCATCATAAAATCCTGAAAATTATCAGCGCTGCCTCTGACATCTACATTTAAGAAATAGTTAACCTTGGTAACATTATCTATTGTGCTTATCTCAAAGTAAGGAGGGAAAAACAGCTTAAATATTCTATCAAGTTCAGCCAAAACTTCCTACTTCACTTCATTGTCACAATCCTTGATCTGGACTCCAAGTTTATAAAAGAAAATGAGAAACAAATTCACAAGGCAGAGCTTCAAGTCATCAGCCTGTCTTAGAAGGATTTAGTTATTTTATGCCCGGAACATTTTACAAGCTCCAAACCCTTCCCCAGTATAATATTTTAGGAAGCTGACATTATTTCTGCACTTCTTACCACTCAAGCACCTGACAGTCTGGATTAAAAATAGTATATACACAGCAACTCCCTGGTTACTATTTCCCTGAAGTTTTGAGGCATATTATTGAATCTTCTTTCTAAGAATTACTGGAGAGGTTGATGAAAACACATATCAAACTATTCACAGGTAATTCTCCCACTAAAATCAATTGGCCTCTGTTAGTGCGATTCATTAGGACTAATGAAAATTACCATCTCCAGCAGCCAGTCTGTACCTTTCCAGACATCCTTCTCCAGGATCCATCACACCATGCCCAGCTCTGCCTTCCATCCTGCTCCTCGTAGTGCTGAGTGAGGCACTCACTCCTTCATTAAATAGCATTAAAAATAGACCGCACAGAACTCCCCAGTGGAGCATGCTCTAATGGGGCTAGTGCCACAGTTCTCAAGGTAACCACACTCAGTTGGTATCCAAGAAGGAAAGTCACTGGGAGACCAGCAATTTACAAATTTAATAGTGCAGTGCACCCAAACCTATCTCAATCTGAGCTGAATACTGTAAAAGAGAAGTCAGTATGTAGTGAAATGAAGTCACAGAGAAGCTCAAGGTGCATTTCTGGAGTGTGTAAGTTTCTTTAAATACACCTCACTGAAAAAGTACTCTGCTGAATAGACATTCATCCAAAGCAACTTATTTCAAGATTTATTGGACAATATTAATCACAAGCAGTGAGGATAAGTTAAGACATCTCTGTAGAGCAGTCTGAATGTCTTAAAACTGTATTTAAGCCAGATTACTTGAGACCAAGTGATAGTATTAGTAATCAAGGGTAGTAATAGACTAGCCTTTTGTAAGGAGGAACTGTATTCCTTAAAAAATATTCTAAACTCCCTCTTTGGAGCCTTGAAAAACATTCTGTTCAAGTGATGAAAAGAAGTATAAGAATATTATTAGAAAGGAAATTCAGGATCAAACACATATACATACCTTAGAAATCCGTATCAACCTGAGATGAGGGCATATGTTATTATCTCCCATGCGATCCTCATTGGGAAAAGGCAGAAGGAATCACTGCCAAGATAACCAGACTACTCGGCTACATAGCTAGAGCTCTAGGCTTCCAAATGACTGCCCTCTGCGAAAATGACATTACCTAAACCTTACAAAGACATGTAAACCCTGTGGGCACAAAACCTGAGCAGTAGGTGCATTTATTTTAAAGTGTCAAAGATTTCCTAACTTTTACCAAATGAAAAGTGATTTCCTGTCAGCCCCATTTCTCCGTTTGCCCAAAACAATCACAGCCATTTTGATCACCAAAGTGGATGAAGAAGAGCTGGGGATCATTCAGATTTCTTCAGTATTTGAGTGAAATCTTGTCCACATTCAGCCTAAACTTTGGAGATCGTCATCTTTGTTTGGGGAGGCTGAAGTGTCAAACCAACAGACTTGAACAAAAGTCAGAAATTAAAATGGGTATCTGCACTCCAAACACCATCTCGTGAAAGTGATTTTTACCAGCCTTCCATCCCTCTAACTTTCAATCCTTTCTTTGTCTTTCCACCTCAGATTCTGTGCTTGCCTGTATCTTCAGGACACTGAACTGACAGCACCACATCCAGTCCAGCTCCATTTCCATGCATAAACACCCAGAGAATCCATTTCTCTTCTAGGAAACTTTCTATACACCTGTCTCATTCAACTCCCTTCTACCACTACATCTACACCCCTGAGGCAGAAGATGTTAAATTTGGAGTTTGCAATGATACAGAATTCAGACACATAAAAATGAAACTGAACACTTTTCCTCTATACCCTGGGGGAGCTGGGATCTCAAGTCCTCTGAGGACAACCAACAGATGACAACTTTCTGCCCCTTGCATAGCTCTCTTCCAAAAGAAATATGCACACTCCCAACTTTCTACAGAGAAGCCTTTAAAGATCAACTGTATACTTCTCTGATGAAGAGACCTGCTCTTTTCCATTCTCTTCCTGCTTTTCATTTTTGCCTCATTCTGGGGAGGGGGGAGTCTACCCCTCCTCTGACAAAGCATGAAAATACAATACATACATAACAGCAGCTTTCTACAAACAGGAAAGAGAGACCTAGACTTAAAGACAACTCGAAAGAAAAGCACAGATGCAAGGCAGGAAGGAAGAGAAAAAAAAGAAAGAAATGACAAAAGGCGTGCAATGTTCACGTCGGAAGACCTTAAAATTATTTTACCTTGACCGAAAAGTGGACGTCCCCCCAGCGTCTCTGTTCCTTGATTGATTTTGGTTTTTGGCTTTTATTAGTATTATTGTTTCTCACGGATGACTTGGCTGTATTTGTTTGCTTTGGCTTATTTTTGTTATTATTTTGGGTCGATTTATTTAACTGCTAATAAAAGGAGCCTTCTGCGGCGTCGGCGGGGCTAGGGGCAGGGCTGTGGCACCCAGGGCTGCGGCCACAGCAGCGGCTTCGGCCGGTGACCCCGAGGTCCCTGCGGCTCCCCGCTGCTCAGATGCGCTCGGGGGGCGCTGCCGCCGCCTTCTCGGCCCCTGGCTGCGGAGAGGGAGCGAGCTCCCGCCTCCTGGCTGCCAGTCCGTCCCTGGGCACGTCTGTCTGTCTGGCCGTCTGTCCCTCAGTCCGGCAGCCCGCCGCGGGCTTCCCGCCGTCTCGCGATCCGCTCTCCGAGCTGCCCCTCGCGGCGGTCCCTCCGCGACTCTTGGTCCCACTAGTGAGGCAGGGACCCTCCGCCGGTCTTCTGCACCCGCATCTCTCTCGTTCTGCCACTCCGTGCCCCCGGCCGATTCCCTCGGACAGAGGAGGGTGTCTGCAGGGAGGGCGCGCGCGGCTGCTACTCTCTCCCTCCTCCGTCTGCTTCCCCTGCCTCTCCCTCCCTCTCTCTGCCTGCCGGTCTCCGCGTCTCCAGTTGTCTGACTGCTCCCACCTGTCCGTCGCTCTGTCACTCCCAGTCCCTCCCTGAGCCAGCCAGCCTCGGCGTCCCTGGGTCCCGCGCGCCCAGCTCCCCGCCTCCGCGCGCCCCTGCCCTCCCACGCGCCCGGCTCCTCCCCGTAGCCCCGGCCGCGTCCGGTCCCCGCCCGGGCTGGCGGCAGCGTGCGGGGGGCATGTGGCGTGGCAGCTGCTCAGCCGGCAGACTCCAGCCTCTGACCCGCCACACCCGGGAGATGGCCGCGCTCGGGCGCCTGCGGGGGCCGGGCCTCGGCCACCAGGCGCAGCCGGAGTTGGCCGAGCCGGAGCTGGCCGAGCCGGAGCGCGGGCACCTGCCCGGGGTGCCCGGAGCGCGTGGTGGTGCCATCCGTCCCCGGGCTGGTCTACTCCACCGGCCCCCGGGCTAGCGACAAAGCGCCGGAGCCACGAACGTGTACATCATTCATCAGAGAGAAAACTGGCACGTTGCCCCCTGCCCCTCCACCATGCGTCCCCGCTCTCGGCCAGCGCGCATCCCTCCCCGCCCCGGGCCAAAGCCCCAAGTACCTCTCCTGGGCGCCTCCCGACTCTGGCGGCGGACACCTGGCCAGGCTGTGCTCACTCCCTTCCTCCGGGGCCAACTCTGCGGAGAATATCCCACAACAATAACACCTCACTCCACCCAAATCCAGCCGAAGCCTCAGCGCTCTCAGACATTCGCGGCTTTGAGCAGGACCCCAAGTCCTCTTGTGCGGCGCCCGGTGGACTCCGCGTGGGCGCCCGCCCAGCCCGCTGCCCACCCGGGGGCTGATTGAGAATCAGAGGTGCCCCAGAAACCCCTACAGGCTAGGGCGTGGGGCAGGGCGCAGAGTTGACACCCCAAGAAATAAAAGGGCTGCATTTCCTGTTTGTTTGGAGATGTGCTATTTTTATTATCTGTAATTCATTTTTCCCCCATTGTTTCAAGGTACACACTACCAAAAGGAAAAAAAAAAAAAAAGGATAGTGGAGGAATGGGAATACATTTCCGGAACACCGCCCACCCCTCCTGAGTGAATGTGGAGCCTACTTTTCCAACATCACAGGTCACCAGCCAAGATAGATCACTCTGGCGTTCTGCCCCCAGCTGAGAGCAAGGCATTTGATTCTGGGCTTCCTTGCTAGGCTGTTATTAATGGGAAGCAAAATTATAGTTGTACACGCCTGCATGGAATTGCCAAAGCTTATTCTGACAGTATCCAGCAATTCAGCTTCTGAAATGCAGACGCTGAATAACTATGGATCTGGTGCAATGAACGCCCCATCCCACAATAAATTGGAGAAGAGAAAATCAACTTTTACCAGCTGCAATTAGTAACCCCGATGAAGAGACAACAAATAAATAACTAGTATAAACCGTGTCATGAAAATGTCCACATCCTTTTAGTTCCATTTATTGACACCATTCCTGATGACGGATATTAAGGGATGTGTCTTCCAGTTTTTATAGAAAAGTAATTTCAACGGCAGTAGCCATGTTTATATATGCTAAGATATTGATTAAGATACCAAACATGTTATGTGCACTGCTAGTAAATGCTATGGAAAAAATTAGGATGAAGTTGTACTGGTCTTTGGTGAATAGATAATTATTTCCCAAATATTGGAAATTGTTTCCCTTGGGAATTGGCTAGTTTTGGAATAAGAATAAATCTGCTGTCTGAGGTTTCAGCAAATAAAGCCTAAAGAATTTAAGACCCTTATGTTGATCTATTTTTTGAGCATTTCAACTCAAATGTTCCTCTCCAAAAGCATTTTGACAGGCATTTCTCTCCTCCTTCCAGCCATATGGAATTCAAGGGAAAATTCACACACAAGAAAGTATTTCTAATTCTCCTCCCTTCATCTCAAGTCATGTTCGAAAATAAATCTCCTTTCCTTGGGGGAAATTGTTGTGCCAACTTGCTATCTATTAAATTCACACAGTTGGGGGACTGCACGGAAAGTCATTCTACTTGACTTTCCTTTTGGACAGTGACACCTAAGTACTCTCTGAATGGGTGGATGAGTAATCTACTAAGAGGAAAACTTTAAGAGCTTGTTCTTAACACAGTCTTCTAGATCTGACTTCACGCTGTAAGTTACACACACACACACACAGGAACTCCTTTCTATAAACTGGATTAGAAATTATAACTACTGAACAGGGGGAAAGGGAATTCAATCAGCCTTCTTACTACAAACAGTGATTATGTAAAAGAACAAGACACAGTGTTTCAGTATCTTATCAGTGTAAAGACAAGCTTGATGAAACAATGCAATTTCTCACAGAGTTTAACCTTTACTTAAAAAGGAAAACCTCCCAAAGAAGAATAGCATTTATTTAATTCAGCTAACTTTTTCTAACTTTTCTCATAACATGTAGTCAACAAAGGAGGAACTAGAGAAGGTTCAAGTTTATTTGAGGCCACCTAGGTAATTAACATTCAGCTATCCTATTTTAACTGTTGCATCCCAAAGTGGGACTGAAACATACTTCTGGGAATATTAGGCAGGCAGTGAACAGTGAGGACTCTTCCAGGCATTCAGAAAGTATTTGCATTTCCTTAACTTGAAACAGTTACCATACCTTATGGCCCTTGGTCTGTCCTATATTAACTACCACTAAACTCAGTAAAACTGTTGTCTTCCTTATTGGATTTCTGGATGATGTCTATGATGCTGATGTCCAAGCAGAGGTATTTCTGCACTGAAAGCATCCTACCTTTAGGGGTGAGAAGTGGTGGAAATGGGGGAACAAGGAAGTGTCACAGGGAAGAACAAGTCTGACTCCATATTAGGTCTGTTTCTTTTACTTTAAGATTTGTATTCTGTTGCTTTTGCTTTGAGTTAAGAATGTTGCCTACAGCTTGAAATATACAGGATAGCCCATTCTCAAGGCTCTGACCTTTAAGAGTATAACACTTTCCCATTCATATAGAGATACAAGGTTGCAGAACAGAAAATAACATTTGTCATGTTGGAGGTTTACAGGAACATCATGACCTGACCTACCTGGACAGTTGCAAGAACAAAGGATTCCCGCACCAAGAAATTTGCAACAACAACCAAGGATATCCCTCCCCTGTTTAGTATAAAAAAATGTCTGTTTTCTTAACCCGGGTAAGATGGTTCTCTAGGACATTAGTCTGCCATCTTTTCTGTCTTTTGGCTTTCTGAATAAAATCTCTATTCCTTGTCCCAACAATTCATCTCTTGATTTACTGACCTGTTATGCAGCAAGCAGAAGGTGTTTGCAGAAACTGTGCTGTTACTCTCTCAGTCTGGATGCTTCTGAATTTCGTATCACATTTGAAATGAAAGGGCAAACAGGTAACCAAGTAACCCCAGCTTGGGGGGTTGAGTTCACCTACACACTGGCAAACATCTTAGACTGTCGACAAGCTCCTTTACACATATTCCCTTAAGACACCAAATTAGTGCCCTTTAATGAAGCTTTCAAATTGGATTTTCAAAATAAGGCAAATTGCTAAAATAGCCCAGCTACCTTTATAAGCACCTTTTCAGCTGAAGCGAGAAGTAGAATTTCCATGCTGTTGAACTTCCATCATTTCTCAACAATTAGGCTGCTAGGAACTCCCCTTTAGGGCACTCTTCCCCATCACAACAAAGACCCACAAACCCCATAGAGAGAATTCTCACTTGCCCTCTTTTCAACAAAACAATCTAGGGTCTATTAAGTACCAGTCTTGGGTTTAAAGCCCTACAGATACGCCTGGTACAGAAAGGCAGGGGAGTCAGAAGGGAGGGTGGGGGGGAGAGTAACATTTTAACCAGAAAAGTTTAGTTCCCCATTCTTAATTAGTGCTAAGCCAAAATAACTCTAAAACACATTGCAGAACATCAACAAAGAATGTTACATCACGTATGCATCTGAGCATGAAGAAATGTCACGATCAACAACAAAGAGGACTTGGGAGCCTAGAAACCAAATGTTCTGATGGCACAAATCCTTCTGGAGTCTGCTGTGCACAGTACAAGAAAATGATCTTCACGAACCCTTGGTGTTCCCACAGGCAGACCAGAAATGAATGCTGGCCGGCACATGCACACAGTGATGCTTGGCTGACAGGGCAAACTCAGAAATTTCCTCAGAAATGAACCTGTGCAGTATTTCCTTGGAGATGCATCTAAATCAGAGGAGGGACAATCAGAAGAAAGAGCTGCAGAGAAGCTTAGGAAGCCTTTCATCTGAGCATCGAAAGACAAGAAAGGCTGTTGGCTGAACTGCATATTTCTTTTCAGCATCTTTTGGGATAGAAATATCAGCATTTAGACACAACCTTAATATTTGGGGGTTTGGGCTCCTGCTCCCCCCGCCCCCACCCCCAGAGTACTGTGCGTCTTCCTTCTTTGTATCTAGTGCCCTGAGGGGCCCGTGACTTCTGTATAGCCAAGGCCTGTGTTCCAGGCAGGAGGGCACTCAGATGCAGGGACTCTGTAGAGGAGGCATGTGTTCAGGCAGGATGTCCAGTGGCCTCTCTACCTGCCTGAGGTGGGCACTGCCCCCTGGGGTCTCTTCAGCATGAAGTGTTTTCAGATTCCTATGGAACTCATGGAAGATGCTTTTGATTTTTAAAAACTGAGCCCAGAACTGAAAGCAGCAATGAAGCAGAAGCATCAAGGGACTCTTTGGGAAGGGCAGAGGAAAATGTTTCCTGCTGCCATGCAAGGAATGATCCAGAACATAACCTAGCATCTGCCAAAGCCCTTTGTAATCCTGTCTCTACTTCTACATTCCTGGTCCTGAGATACAGCATTTTCTTCTGCAATGGACACAGTTCCCTTTTTTCACACAAAGGAAGACAAAAAGGTTACGGAGGTATTCAGAACTGAAATAATATATCTGGCTTCCTTACAATGACATAACATTAAAGGTCTGTGAATTAGCCCCTAGAATAAAATAGCTACAATTCATCTCTAATAAAATATAGCACATTTGGCATTTTCAACTGTTCTTCATAACTTTCAATGGTGGGTGTGTGTGCGCGCATATGTGTTTAAAAGGTAAAACATATTCAGTGTTACTATTTCAAGAGTACTATGATCTTATTGGAAACCCAGCTGTAGGCCAATATCCAGCATCTAAAGAAGCACGATGTACAGATTTATAATGTGACATGAATGTACAATTTGTTCTCAAAAGCTACTCTCTGAAGAATTTTTTTAACTTTGGAAATAAATGTGCACTTGCAAAATCTATAGAGATTTATCACAAAAAAAAAAAAAATGAGGGTGGGAATCAAAATTAAAAAGGAACAAAATAAAATCTCCCAAAATACCACCACCAACAGCCATCACTTTTATGCTTAGCCAATTTCTGTGCATATCCATAAATATATAGGTCTATTTTGCATAAATGGATTAAAAAATGCATATCACTTCATAAAGTGCTCCTTGTTTTTCTATATAATAAGTCATGGGGACTATTTTCATGACACTGGATATTTCAATATATTAATGACAGCAGAGTGGAGTACTGAAGACAAAACTTGTGTTACACACAAGTGAAAGCTATTGGAGACTGTGGTCTCCAAACTGGAGGATTATCCCTTGGGAGGGTAAGTCTTTAAATCTGTATTGCTTATCAAACATGTCTCTATTTTACATTTTGGAATAATTCTAGATTCAAAGATGCTACATCAGCTTCAGGATATCTTTTGTTTTGATTACTAATCTTTATTAAGAACTGGTTGACCTTTGCCTCCCTGGTAGAAATTATAAACAATAAAAAAAAAATAAATACACCATTAAAAACATACAAAACATTGTTATGTGTGTATTTTTAAGTTAAGGCAAAATTTTCCTTTTGGAAAGAGAATTAAAAATTCTGTGAGTTTACCAATTACATTTTTGCTTCATATTTTTCCCTTAACACAGACACCAAACACTTTTTTTTAATATCAAAAAAAATGGTAAATTTTTGAGGAAGCTGAGTGAACCCTTTCAGGCCAAGAAATTACCCTGTTTTGGCGGACTCTGCTCTCTTTCACTCAGAAATAAAGCAGATCCCCAGGAGCCGTGAGCAAGCCTGTAAACCATTTTTGCATCTTCTTTTTTTTTTTTCTTATCATTTTAACCATTGTAAGCACAAAGAGCCCAAATCACTGATTTGACATATCCTTATCCTTTGATTCAATTCTCAGGACAAGGGTACAGACACAGGATGTCAGAAATTTGTTAGGAAACCAGAAGCTTCTGTGGGAGAGAAATCATCAGATAAGAAAGTGCCAGTCTGATACAGATGGCCAAAGAGCACATGGAAAGATTCTCAAAATCATTATCAGAGAAATGCAAATCAAAACAATACCTTACAATAAGCTATTACCTCACACCAGTAAGAATGGCCATCATTAGTAAGTCTACAAACAACAAATGCTGGAGAAGGTATGGAGAAAAGGGAACCCTCTTACACTGTTGGTGGGAATGCAAACTAGTACAGCCGCTATGGAGAACAGTGTGGAGATTACTTAAAAAACTGGAAATAGAACTGCCATATGACCCAGCAATCCTACTGCTGGGCATATACACCGAGGAAACCAGATCTGAAAGAGGCACGTATACCCCAATGTTCATCGCAGCACTGTTTATAATAGCCAGGACATGGAAGCAACCTAGATGCCCATCAGCAGACGAATGGATAAGGAAGCTGTGGTACACATACACCATGGAATATTACTCAGCCATTAAAAAGAATTCATTTGAATCAGTTCTAATGAGATGGATGAAACTGGAGCCCATTGTACAGAGTGAAGTAAGCCAGAAAGAAAAACACCAATACAGTATACTAATGCATATTTATGGAATTTAGAAAGATGGTAACGATAACCCTGTAAGAGCAAAAGAGACACAGATGTGTAGAACAGTCTTTTGGACTCTGTGGGAGAGGGCGAGGGTGGGATGGTTTGGGAGAATGACATTGAAACATGTATATTACCACATGTGAAACGAGTCACCAGTCCAGGTCCAATGCATGAGACAGGGTGCTCAGGGCGGGTGCACTGGGATGACCCAAAGGGATGAGATTGGGAGGGGGGTTCAGGATGGGGAACACATGTACACCCACGGCAGATTCAAGTCAATGTATGGCAAAACCAATACAATATTGTAAAGCAATTAGCCTTCAATTAAATAAATTTATATTTAAAAAAAACAAAACTAAAAACAGAGCTACCATATCATCCAGCAATCCCATTTCTGGGCATATATCTGGAGAAAACCATCCTTTGATAAGAATGCACCCCAATGTTCATTGCAGCACTGTTTACAACAGCCAAACCATGGAAGCAACCTAAGTGTCTCTTGACAGAGGAATGGGTAAAGAAGATGTGATACATGCAGTAGACTATTACTCTGCTATAAAAAAAGAACAAACTAATGCCATTTGCAGCAACACGGATGGGCCTAGAGATTATCCTACTTAGTGAAGTAAATCAGACAAAGACAAATATCACATGATATCACTAATATGTGGAATCTAATTTTTAAAAATGTAATGAACTTATTTGCAAAATACAAACAGACTTACAGATATTGAAAACAAACAAATTCATCAAAGGGGAGGAGGGATAAATCAGGAGCTTGGGATTAAGATACACACACTACTATATGTAAGATAGATAACCAACAAGGACCTATTGTATAGCACAGGGAACTCCACTCAATATTCTGTGATAACTCATATGGGGGAAAAGTCTGACAAAGAATGAATATATGTATAAGTATAACTGAATCACTTTGCTGTACATCTGAAACTAATACAACATTGTACATCAACTACACTCCAATACAATTAAAAATGAAAAAAGAAATTGTCAGTCTATCAATTCAGTTTCTTCCATTTCATCACATGCAGTTGTAACCCAGGGCTCACCTCACCCATTTCTTCTTTCCTTTAGAGGACAGCATATGCCCTGGCCTTCTTGCATTCAGTAGTGACCACGTCACAAATTCTCACCAAGGACAAGTGAATGTGACTGTACATACCGCTTCTGGGCCGGGACAGTGAGAAGCCTCTGAAATCCTCTGGGTTCTCCTGGCCTCCACGAAGACACATAGGGGGTCAGAGTTCAGACAGTCCAGCTCCATGGTGATAGAGCCTGCATCAGACTGGATCCCTGAAGTGCAGTAGACTTCAACACTGACCTATGTTACACAAATAAACAGAGCAAGAAAAAAAAAGTGTTTTAAGCCACTGACTCTTACAGATTTTCTGTTACCAAAGCACAACCTAGATTCTCTGATTTATAAACCCTCTGCTAGTCTGTGAGACAGCAACATATACTGGGGTAAAAATGCCAAGAATATGTTTTAGGAGACCAGAATTTTGGTCCTGAATCAGCTATCAAATCACTATGAGATTTCAATGAGTCATTTCCACCTTAAAGCCTCGGTCATTTTGACTTGACTGTGGCCTGCAAGTTGCTAGATCTTGGGATTCTTTTGTGTTGACTTTTATATGATGTTTACGATACATATCACATAGAGAAACAAACTATACCACATCTAACCTGTATCTTTACTCACCACCCAACTTAACCTGAAACAGTGTTATTGATGTAAGAGACCCACTGCTTCATGAATGTGAGGGTGCTCGGTGGCTCAGTTGTGTCCGAGTCTTTGCAACCCTATAGACTGTAGCCTGCCAGGCTCCTCTCTCCATGGGATACTCCAGGCAAGAATACTGGAGTGGAGTGCCATGCCCTCCTCCAAGGGATCGTCCTGACCCAGGGATCGAACCCGGTCTCTTGCATTGCAGGCAGATTGTTTACTGCCGAGCCACCAGGGAAGCCCAAGTATAGTATACGCAACACTAAAATAAAATTTCAGTTTGATTAAATATTTAAATGTAAATTTAAAAAGCACAAACTACAATTCAAAAAAACCCCAAACTCAAGTGGGTACATAATCTGGGAATGTGTAAAACTCTTTTAAATTATAGAACTGATATTATTCAGATTATGCCAGGCTATGCTTTCAGGAAAGGAATAAACCTCCAAAATCCTTTTGTTTTTTCCTAACAGACTTTTTTTGGGGGGCTGCATATTTAATGTGGGTGGGTACTATGCTCTTTTCTACTTGATCAGAAATGGAGGCCCTCTAGTCTTGTCTTGTGCTGCCATCTCAACATAGCTATGATTGGAGAGAGCTGAAGGATGTCACGCCAGCTCTGAGACAGCACCGACATGACCCGTGGTATATACTTTTCTGCCCACAGTCCATCACACATGGATTAAAGGGGGCCAACAGGAGGACCGGAAAGCTGTCAGGGCATGGATAGTTGGACAGAAATTTAATTTACCTAAATTTATTCATTTTACACCTGGCTATATGGGATGTCTACTTTGGGTCCTGGGCATTCAAGAGCCCAGGATTTTATGAGGACACACTTACACATTAAGGGATGCATGTGCCTCAGAGACACTGAAGATGAAAGAATAGGCACTGCAGAGTATTAAGTCATACCACTTAACTCCCACTCCCACGACTAACTCCATTTTAGGTCCCAGGTGTTAGGGGAACCCTTCTCCAAGACTTCTGCCTTATGGCCTAGTGACAGAAGACACCTATGTTTGACTACGTTGAAAATACCTGACATTGCTAAGTATGGAGACAGATGCGGCCTTGGAATGCAGGCAGAATTTGAGCAGTGGAAGCACTGAGGTAAGAGAAAACACAAATTAATTAACATGTCATATCTATCCTCCGGGTGTGAATTTAATTTTTTTTAATATATTGAAATATGTTCTCTGTATTGCCAAGTGTCTGTTTTGCTGCTACTTGTGGTTTTCAATTAATTCCTCCTCAGATATTCACTTATGTATCACCCTGCTATTTGCAACAGTTGTATCTAGTGACTCTGGAACATGTTGCAATAAGCAAATTCTATTACTCTTAAATTTACATGTACATTTCCAGATAAAATATAGGACAATCAGTATAATTTAAATTTTAGATTAAAAAATGAGTAACTTTTTTCGAGTAAGTATGCCTGAATGCAGTATCTGGAGCACTTTGCTATTTATCTGCAATCCAAATGTAATGGGCGGTCTTGTATTTGTATATGATAAAATTGTATAACATGCCTAAAGGGCAATACTGATGGCTTACGTTGGAAACTAGATGGACATTAAAGGCTAGAATTGTGACTAGTTTTATGTCTAAAAAGTCATGAATTTGATTTAAAATTTAAAAGATATAAATGCAAATTAATTTATTATTCAAATTAGTGATTTGATTTTTTATTTTATTTTTAATAAAAATAATAAATACTCTAGAAGGAAAATAGCATTCCTGAAAATCTATATTCTACAGTTTTCGACTTTTTGCACGTGTTTCATGTTCAAATTGTCAGCACTTTGAATACATTTCTATTTTATACTTTAATCTTGTCTGTTACTAATGTCGGGCTTTTCAGGCAGCTCAGACAGCAAAGAATTCGCCTGCAGTGCAGGAAACCCAGGTTTGATCCTGACTTGAACACAAAGTTCAAAAGGGGACAGACTTTATATAAAAATATAATTATTGATTTTACCTGAAGTGTAGGCAAGAAAATCAAATGCTACAGAATCAGTGCACATTAATTTATATAGTATATATACCTTTATATTATTACTCATGTAAGCATTGCTGAGCTATCAAACACCTAGACATGAACGCTAATTATTAAATTCAGATATCCTTGATATTTTTTAATTTCAGACATATAAATATATAAATACCATAATTTTTCATCCTAATGATCACCATGTAGGTCTTTGTTCCTTTCTTCTCTCACATTTAGAAAACAAGCAACAATAAAAAACTCACTTGTCATGGGAGAACAACCCAAAATACCAACTAATCAACATATTTATTTCAAAGTCTAGGATCTCCTAGTGATGTGTAGTGATTACTTCTATCAGGTCCACAAGGGCTTCCCTAGAACGTTATAGAAATTTGTGAATTAAAAGGAATTTCCTGTCACCCTCTCAACCCACCCCTAAATGCAGAGATTACATAGGAGAGAGAAACCACAGTACCCCCTGGAAAGTGGAAAGAATGGGAGATACATACCACTCGTAGGTTTGGAGCAAACTTTAAAATCCTCTCAGCAGACCTTCTTAAGGTCTTCCATTCTCCTGATACAGAGAATTCTTTAACTCTTGATTCCGGTCTTGTGAAGAAACAACCTTGTTTTTGCTCATTGGGTCTCTAGATAGTGCCTTCTGGGAGGTGGTTCTTTTTCCATCATCCTCTTTGGCTATCCTTGAAGGTCATACGACTTTTTTATTCTGCCTCTTCCCTGCAGAAATTTGAGAGCCAAAGGGTCATTTTAAGTCTCAAGCTCTTGGTTTCTTTGTCTTTCAAAACTAACTTGGCTTCTTATAGTGTGACTTCAGTAAATTCTATGTACTTATGGTGGTTTTCTAAACTTTTCTAGCCCTCCTCCATGCCCTACCCACCTGCCACTCCTACACCTCTGATTCTTTCTCTAGGGTGTTTTCAAGACATTATCTGCAATAACACACGTAAAGGCCAAACAAAACTCACTTATTTACTTGTCATTTGGGGGACAATCCCAAATATCAACTAATCAACATATTTATTTCAATATTTTCCCTGAAGCAAAATAATTCACTGAAAAATTTTAACTTATGTAGGTAATAACACTCATGTTGATTTTTGCTTACATCATTTCAATCAGTTGATCAGCTTTAGTGAGCATATTTCCAGTCAAAGCCTTAGATTTAGAAGCAGTATACTTTTCTAACAGAACTTTTGCTTTCTTTCATTTTTATTTAGAAATCAGCCCATTCTATCTGGAGTTAATCCCCTTTTTAACACTTTGCCAAAGCATCCAATGATATTCTACACACGTGAATAACATGTTCTGTCTTCATAACTTTCCCCCTATGCCCTCATGTATGTAAGGGACGTGATTTGCCTCCTAGTTACTGGAGGTAACAATTTTGTCAGACATTTTGCTCTTTTCAGCCTCTTATATCAGTCTTCTTACAACTGCTGCCTGATTGCTAAGCCAATACCTCCTAGGGTAGGTCTTTTGGTATAAATTTTTTCTTAGTCTTGGTAACATTGAACTATGTTTCAGATTCCTGTCTTCAAAAAATATTGGATAATGCAGTTCAACCCCACTTCTTATCTGAAGAAGAAAATGAAACCCAAAGAGTTTATGTCACTGCAAATTCACATATTTACAGTGTTCTGTTAAGGTCTACAGTGTTGGGGTCAGGACTGTGAGCCACACATCTCCATTTGTTACTTTTTGTTCTTTGAATTCTATTATGTAACTACCAAGGAAACTGTGATTCTTCTTTAGGGCTGTTTTAGTCAGGTGTGATGTTGTATTCTGCACTCTGTTCAAGGTGTTATTTTGAATAATGAAATGTCAAAGTCTTAAAACTTCCCTATAAACCATGAATTAGAGGTCCTTGTTTGTATATTGGTCTCCTCTTCATGGAAGACCTTCCTTAGCTGCTCTAAGCAGAGTTACTGCCTCCTCTTCCAAGACCCCATGTGGCAATTTACACAGAATTTGGTACCTTTAACAATGCCCCACATTGTTACTTTTACTTTGGACTCTTTGAGGTAAGATTTTTTGTCCTTTTTCTTCTTTTCACCACTTAAAATAGTGCTTAGGACACTGTAAGTAGCTTTGCATGTAGAAAATATAAGGCAGAATGAACATTCTAGAAGTTTGCATAAAGTACCAGACTGGAGACTAAAATGTTAGGATTGGGAATGCTGTGTACCACATTTTATTCATTTTCTTTTCCATCCTCTAGCATACCAAAGGCTCTGATGCTTGTCAAATCAATCCTAACTAAGGATCTTGCAAGTAGTTCTTAAATAAATAACAATTTATCATTTGAAAATTAGTTACATACATTATAAAGAATTCAAGGTTAGATAATCTTTATAATGTGTGTGTTCTCCTTTAACAAAAAATATAGGTAGGTAGGTAGGTAGATAGAAACAAAACCTTTTAGACGAATTTTATAGTACATGCTACTTTTAATAATAATAACTTACTTGGGTATAGAGTAAGGAGAAACAGAAGCAAAACAAAATGATTTGTTAAATAATAGGTGAACATTTTACAATTTAAGTGGTGGGATTTTCCCCAAAATCCCTTAAGTATGTCAAAAATACTATGAAAAACAGTAACAGGTTGGGAGTAAAACATTTTGCCTGTCCCACGTTTCAGTTTTGGTGGATTCCATGCTTAGAAAGAAGAAGAAACATGCAGTTTTGAACTTCTGTCTCTGTGTGCATGCTTAGTCGGTTGTATTCAACTCTTTGCAAGCCTAAGGACTGTATCCTGCCAGGCTCCTCTATCTATATGAGATTTCCCAGGCAAAAATACTGGAGCAGGTTACCATTCCCTTCTCCAGAGGATCTTCCTGACACAGGGATTGAACCCATGTCTCCTACACTGGCTGAGTCACCTGGGAAGTGCCACTTCTGTCTATATGTCTCCCCAGTTTCTCAACAAATACGAAGAACTGATTGTAAAATATGAGTGAAGCAAATTAATATCCTTACCAATCAAGCTTTACTATTAATAATAATTTAATATGCAAGAATTGAGAAGCTCAACCAAAGCAAACTGGGGTTCCAAAGACCATTCATGATTCCTCAGGTTCTCACTTCCTTTGCCAAGGTAAGAGGTCTTTAGACCAGAGTAATACATAAGGCCTCTAATTGAAATCTGCCAGGCTTAGACAGCAGAAAACATGTTGGGCATGAAACATTTTCAGTTGATATTCCAGACAGTCATATATCTTATATAATATTTCTTGGGAATTATGTTTTATAATGGGGCTTGCCAGAATCCGCCTGCCAATGCAGGAGATGCAGGTTTGATCCCTGGGTTGGGAAGATCCCTAGAGTAGGAAAAGGCAACCCACTCCAGTATTCTTGCCTGGAAAATCTCATGGACAGAAGAGCCTGGGGTGGGGGGTGGGGCTATAGTCCATGGGGTTGCAGAGTCAGACATGACCGAACACACACACACACACACACACACACACACACACACACACAGATGTTTCATGAATTCATTTGTACTGATCTTGTTCATCACAGGCAATTCTAACCCATGGGTGTTCTGTTAAGGCAATTCCATAGATAAGAACCTTCCCTCCACCAAATGTCATCATTAGTTACCATTTTAAAAAAGATTAGGTGAGATCAACAGCTTTTTTCCTTCCCCAACAATATTCTCCCAATAATTACAGATTAGCTATTTTAACTTATTTTCAGCCAGTAACATTCTTTATTTCCATGGTCAGAGAATAAACTACGTACATTCTGTCCTGTAACTATAATTGTTTAACCTTATTTTGATGGATTCCATGACCATAGTTTCTTTAATGTTTATTTTGATTCATCTCTTGGTTGTCTGGATTTTGTCAAATAAGTATTTTGAGAAGGTCTCAAGGATACTTTTTTACCTTGAAATTTCCCATGTTAAACAGTGTTGGCCAACTGCTTTGAATAATAGCTTGACAGGTAATATTAATCTGAGGCATCTCTCCAAACCTAGCAGGCATTGGTCAACTTTATTTTCTTACCTTGACTAATAATGTTTTGAACAGAGAAGGCAAATAGGTTTTAAATGAAGGGCAAACTGTGACTGGTTGGTAGGAACTGACTAGAGCACTATATTCCAAGGTAGCATCTGGACTCTGTAGGAAGGAAGACCTTGATCAATCAGCCAAGCCTGGCAAAGGCCCAGGAGGGAAGAGAGATGGCATCAATACCTGCTAGGCCAGCTGGAAATATCACCTTTTCTAGGGTTGGTGGCATTTCTTTAGAAATTTTTGAAAATAAAAATCCATCTGGATGGGAAGGAATTCATTTCTCATTATGGAATTTTGAAAATGCAAAGAGAGATTTTGCAGTAGCTTTACAAATATGTAAAGCTAAAGTGGGAGGATCCATAGAAGAGACTTTAAACTTTTTTCTTAAAAAAAGGGAAAAATAGTAAAGATATGATTGTACTATTAATAAGTAGGATCAAATAACTCTCAAAAGCAGCTCATATCTTTCAAAGAAAACACTAGACTTTTTTTTTACAAACCCAAATCTGTGAAACATTATAAAAACAGATTGTATGCTAGGCAACAGGCAATTATCTCTAATTTTAAAAAATGTGGACAACATATTTTCTAACCCTGATGAAATCAAAGCATAAATCAAGAATACATTAAATGGCTAATGCTCTCCAAAACATGTTGAGAAATTAAAATTTCTACCTTGAAACAATAAACTACATAAAATACAGATAAAACTATTAAAATCAATGACCTGTTTTTCAAGCCATTGGGAAGTAGCTAAAGCTGTGCTCAGAGGGGATTTCTTATCCCTACAAATAATGGATAAAGGTAGGCAGGTAGGTAAAGAGATAGATAAATGGAAAAATAATTGATGTGATTACCTAAATACCCAACTGAAAAAGAAAGACAAGTATAGTTCAACCAGAAATGAAAGCAATATAAAAGGATAATGATACAATTATTTTTATTTTATTTTAATTATAAGAAAGATCATTTTTCCAGAAATAGTTCATTCCTTGAAAATCAGGTAATTCTCTAAGAAAATAAAGAAAAAGATAGACATAAACACTCTTATAGGACGTATAAGAGTAACATTGCTACAAATGAGAGATTTCTTTGATTCCAAAATAAGCTAGAAAAATTTTTCTACAAAATTTTTTTAAAAGCTTGAAAAAATGATATATGAAAGAGTAGTTTTAAGTTAAAAAGAGACATAAAAAGCTACTGAAAATTATTTTAAAAAATAAAAAAGCAAACATTGTATTCACTAATAGAATCTCTAGCTCCCAATTTTTTTCTATTCCCAAAAGGAAACCTCTATGGTGAGCAGGTTCAAGTCCTTTAGGATTAGATCCTTAAGCCACTAACTTGCTTCTTTTTGACTATGAGGTCATCAGTCAGTTCAGTTTAGTCGCTCAGTCATGTCCAACTCTTTTCGACTCCATCGACTGCAGCATGCCAGGCTTCCCTGTCCATCACCAACTCCCAGAGTTTACTCAAACTCATGTCCATTGAGTCAGTGATGCCATACAACCATCTCATCCTCTGTCGTCCCCTTCTCCTCCCACCTTCAATCTTTCCCAGCATCAGACTCTTTTCCAATGAGTCGGCTCTTCGCATCAGGTGGCCAAAGTATTGGAGTTTCAGCTTCAGCATCAGTCCTTCCAATGAACATTCAGGACTGATTTCCTTTAGACGGACTGGATGGATCTCCTTGCAGTCCAAGGGACTCTCAAGAGTCTTCTCCAACATCACAGTTCAAAAGCATCACTTCTTCGGTGCTCAACTTTCTTTATAGCCTCACGTCCATACATGACTACTGGAAAAACCATAGCCTTGACTAGAGGGACCTTTATTGGCAGTGTAATGTCTCTACTTTTTAATATGCTGTCTAGGTTGGTCATAGCTTTTCTTCCAAGGAGCAAGCGTCTTTTAATTTCATGCCTACAGTTACCATCTGCAATGATTTTGGAGCCCCCCAAAATAAAGTCTCTCACTGTTTCCATTGGTTCCCCATCTTTTGCCATGAAGTGATGGGACCAGATGCCATGATCTTAGTTTTCTGAATGTTGAGTTTTAAGCCAACTTTTTCACTCTCCTCTTTCACTTTCACCAAGAGGCTCTTTAGTTCTTCTTCACTTTCTGCCATAAGGGTGGTGTCATCTGCATATCTGAGGTTATTGATTTTTCTCCTGGCAATCTTGATTCCAGCTTCTGCTTCATCCAACCCAGCATTTTGCATGAAGTACTCTGCATATAAGTTAAATAGGCAGGGTGACAATATATAGCCTTGATGTACTCCTTTCCTTTCTCAATTTAGAACCAGTCTGTTGTTCCATGTCTAATTCTGTTGCTTCTTGACCTGCATACTGATTTCTCAGATTAAGTAGAGGTGGCAAGAATACACAGAAGAACTATACAAAAAAATCTTCATGACCCAGATAACCATGATGCTGTATTCGCTACACTAGAGCCAGACATCTTGGAATGCCAAGTCAAGTGGGCATTAGGAAGCATTACTCTGAACAAAGCTAGTGGAGGTGATGGAATTCTAGTTGAGCTATTTCAAATCCTAAAAGATGATGCTGTTAAAAAGCTGCACTCAATATGCCAGGAAATTTGGAAAACTCAGCAGTGGCCACAGGACTGGAAAAGTCGGTTTTCATTCCAATCCCAAAGAAAGGCAATGCCAAAGAGTGAGGTCATATTTATATGCTTTTCATCTATTTTAAAATAAATAACAGAATTTAAAAACAAATAAGGAAGCAGACAAAATTAAGCCAGTCTGTCACTAGCTTCTATTGTTCTTCCTTAGATCCACTCACTATTATTTATTATTATTACTTACTATTTAGCCCCTTAAATCAGGCTTCCTAAATCAAGACACAAGCCTATTCTTTACATTTCCTCCTAGGTTTAAACATTGTTCTTTTATGACTTTCTTTTGTTCTTCTCTAATACCTATGTTGTTCATTTTAAACAGTTTTTCCCCTACATTAGAGCATATATGTGGGGGAAGTTCAACAAGACATTGTTACCTAAACAATATCTTTTGCCTCCTGGCAAGCCCCCCTAGGGATGAACTGAATGCATGCCAGCATCTCCTCAGGGTAGGATGGAGATGCTGACTGAAATTCTTCAGTCTTCCGAATGATCCTGCTCAGAGCTTATGTTAGGATGAGTGCTCACCATCTTTTCTTTAATCAGTATTTTCTGAAACTCTCTTATGCTCTCACAACTGTGTTCCTGCCTGAATAGACTGACTTGTTCCCCTCAGCTCCTCACAGAAATATCTTAGGTAACTACCGTACCACCTCCCTTTGCAGATTCAAAACTGTCTACGCTTGGGTTCCCCAGGAAGCAGATTCTGAACTAGAGTTTAATCTGCAAAATGTTGATTAAAAAGAGGGCTTGAGATCTGTTCTTGCGGAAGGGATGGAAAAGACAGGGGAATAAAGGAGGAGTAGAGTTGTCATGCTGGACATCTGACAGCTTCGGCCAACATTCTTTCCACACACACACATAGATACCCCTGCACGCAAGGAGCCCTAGAGCTATAATGGGCCCTCTGAGTTGTTCCTTCCAAGTTGGCATGTCTATACCTTTACATTCCCACAGCCATCAGTCATCAAAACCAAGTATGGACTGCCTCACAAAGGGCCGTGACCGTATATGGGGTCCACTAACAGTTTTCCCAGTAACTGGGAACTCTGGGCACCATGACTGCATGTAGTCTACACGAACCATGCATCTAGGGCGCAGTAGCAGGGATCTCAACTTATATATCTGGCTCCAAGCTTCAAGGACTTTCCATCACATCCCAGCTGTCTCCATGGCCTTCTCACCCTAGAATGTTCATCTGTGGGGGTGCAGTTTGTTCCAGGTGAGTCAAGTGAGAGACAGTTAGTTCGGTGCGATTGGAATAAAAGAGAGAAGGGCTTCAATCTTGACTCTTCCAGTGGCTGACTGTGTAACTTCAAGTTACACAGCTCTTAAGGCAATCAAAGAGCTAACATTTACTGAGCCTTTATTATGTGCCAGTCACTGTTTTAACTGCTTTACATGCGTTAAACTATCTGAGCCTTTGTCTCGTTGATTATAGGCAATAATACCTGCTGAGCAGCGTTGCTATGTGGACTAAATGAGCTAACATATTATCCAAATCTCTTTGCATACAGTGGGTTTGACATCAATGTCAGTGTATTCCTCCCTCTTCCCCATCATGCATGAATAATCTAGACCCCCTGTATATGGACTGTTCTACCAGCCTTGACAAACAATCACGTTATAATAATAGTAATTATAGCTCCCATTTATCAAGGGTTTACCATTAGTCAGTGTGCTAAGTCGTTTACATATATAGACTCATTGAATCCTCATGATACCCCTGCTGGCAGAGACTCCATCCCCTTGAGTCTTTCCTACCCTGGAAAGAAACCCCAGAGAACATATCTCTTTGCAAACCGCTGCCATCATTCATCATTTCCTCCTTTTGAACAAACACACATGCACATAGACTTCATCTCAATTCTCCCTCTTAGTTTTTACAATTGCCTTCTTTTTTATTTCTCTTTGCCTCCACCTCTAGACATATTTGAATTTTTTTTCCCTTTTGTTTTATATTCTGAATTATTTTATGCTCAAAAATTACAGTCCCAGAGAGAAAGGAAAAAAAAAAAAAAACACCCTCTCCTTTGCAAAGCTCAGCACGAGTGGGAATCCTGCCACTGCACAGTCTGTCCGTGTTCAATTTTAGCATCACATAATTTCCTGCATAATTGTTTAAATGTCCTCATTCTCATCCCTGTCGCTCTCCCCACACTTTGCTATTTTTTAAAGAAAGCATCCCAACTGCATGTGTGGTTCAATGGGGAATTTCACAGACGAAAAAATGCCAGGCTGCATCACGTGCCTTGAGTTACATTGCAACACCTAAGAAAAAACATCATGCATGAAGATGGAAGTCCTCCAGTTTCTGCTGCCTCTGGTGACCTCCCCTCTCTGCCAGCCGCTTCAAGGCCAGGCATGTGAGAATTCCTCATGTGTTTATGTCATTCGATTCCCAAATATCACATAACCAAAAATATTAAAATAAAACTGCTCATAACATTTTCCTGAATGCCATCTGGGCCCCACTGGAAGCTGACACTATCTGTCAAACTCAAGATAACCACATTTTCCCCTGCTTTGTATGTGTTAATGTTTGTCATAATGGATTTCACTTTAATGCCCCAATTACATTGATGACATTCTTTCAACCGAGTGGCACTAATGACTTTCATTATTATTTATGCTCCTCCTTAATTATAAGACTCTCACCTCTCTCATTACACACACTCCTTCATAACCCCCTCACTTGCATACATGCTCTCTGGTATGAGGCTAATGTGCCTTGGCTTCCAATTTCAGAAAACACAATGATTAATTACTCCTGTTAAATCGCCCTACCCTAGGGTGATCGGATTGGCAAAATGAGAAGAAGGGCCAGATTGCTACTCCAGAAGGATTTCCCAGGACACCTGTCAGAAAGAGAGGAAAAAAAAAAAAAAAAACAGGAAGTGTCCCCAACCCTCCAATAAATAAATGTACAGCATCCATACTTGCCTTAGCTCTGGGATGAATCACAAGAAGATACAATTCTAAATTAAAATAACAAAGTTTTTGCTATGAATGCCCTCTTGCAGATGATGATGGACTCAGTGAAGTGACTAAGAGCTGAGCATCCTGCCGTGCGGTAGCGTTCCTTCTGTCAATTAAAATTGCATCTAGAAGGAGCTTACCTGGCAGATGGCAAACATTGCATCAATTCTTTCAGCTCCTCCATCAAGAAAAGGAATGTACTTTATGCTTCTTAAATCTGGGCTGGGCTTATGAGTTGACGAGCCAAAAGAATGTGGCAGAGGAAATGTGTTTATTTCACACCTGGGTCTCAAGAGGTCTTAGAGCTTCCACTTTGCTCTCCTGGTACCTTTGCTACTTCCATGGGAACAAACCCAGCCTCTTCAAAAAGGTTCCCCCTCCTCCCCACCCCATCACAGGCAGCTTGGGTGACTTACCAGCTAAATGCAGTTACAAGAGCAAGCCCAGCCAAGATCAGCCAAATCCATAACACACCATCCAGCTAAATCCAGCTCAAATTGCCAATTGGGGGAAGCCTGAGCTCAGGAAATGGTCTTATTTAAAATGGTTTAGGGTAGTCCATTAGTCAGCATAAGCTAACTAGTACACTTGTCAAAAGAAAGACATCTGGAACGGAATCTATGATGGAGGTTGCCAAGTGAACAATCACTAAGGAGAACTCATTTTTGCTCTGGGTACAAAAAACAAAAAACAAAAAAATGAACTCAACCAATCTGAGAGGGAACTAGCATTCTTATCTTTCTCACTTGCTAAATGAGAAAACTGAGGCCCAGAGATGGAACAAGACCAGATTGAGGAAATAATTTGCACAAGACCTCAGAGAAGAAATCAAGGGCCAAAGCTAGTCGTGTCTGGCTCCAAAGTCAACACGTGGCCAGGTGCCACGCCTGCTGATACACACGCCGAAACCATCTCTTCACCGGGAGCAGCCTCTCCTGCGCCTGCTTTGCCTTTCCCACTGCCCCAGTGGGGACCTGCAGAAAGAGGCTTCTGGGTGACCTCCCTGGTGGCCCAGTGCTTAAGAGTCTGCCTGTCAACGCAGGGTACATGGGTACGAACCCTGGTCCAGGAAGATCTCACATGCTGTGGAGCAACGAAGCCTGTGTGTCACCACTACTGAGCCAGGCTTCAGAGCCGGTGAGCTGCAGGTACTGAGCCCAGGTGTTGTAACTACTGAAACCTCATGCCTGGAGCCCGTGCTCTGCAACAAGAGAAGCCACCGCAATGAGAAGCCTGCACGCCACAACTAGAAAGTAGTCCCTGCTCGCTGCAATAAAAGAGCTGTGTGCAGGAATGAAGACCCAGCACAGCCAAAAATAAATAACGAATAAATAAAAATATCACAAAAACCATAAGAAAAGATAAAGAGGTAGCTGGGGCAGGGAGGACAGCGAAGTCTCTCGATTCTGTCCTCACTGGAAGGCAGAGCTGGCCCCTTTGAATCTCTTTCATAAGCTGATGGACTTGAGAGGAGTCAGAGGCAGCTCCTTAAGCCACAGCACATGCAGGCAGAATCATGAATTTTGTCAAAAGCTGCATTTCAGTGTTAAAATGAATTTGCTGAGAAGGGTGAGTCAGGCTTGGAGAGTCTACTGTCTGCTTAAAGGCCCAAGCAGTTCTCAGAACAGCCCCTAGACATCCACTGCCATTAGTATGCTGCCCCTTTGCTCTTTCTTTGTAGGAAATTTTCCATCTAAAATCACAGTGTCTCAAAAACCAAGTCCTATCTCATTGCTTTTTTCGCCCCTTTTCAGAGAAACTAATGAGGGTGAGTCCTTTTTCCTAAACCACTGTGTGCCAATCTTGATTTACAATAGACACAAGCTGAAAAATAACAGTGATGATTTAGAAGAGTGCTCAAGTAATCTGTAACCTAATTTGAATTAAATGTCCTCCTCAGCCCATTTTGTTTCTCTTTACCCTGCCGTTCAGTTGCTGTCATGTCCAACCCTTTGTGACCCCATGAGCTGCATCATGCCAGGTTTCCCTGTCCTTCATTATCTCCCAGAGTTTGCTCAAACTCATATTCATTGAGTCGATGATGCCCTCCAACCATCTCTTACCTATTTCAAATTTCATGTATTGAATTGACCACGAAAGTTTATTTGGGTTTTTTCCATAAGTCGGAAAAACTCGAGTGAACTTTGTGGCCAACTCAGTTTATAAAATTCTGGAGGAAACTTTAGTTTCCATACCATGTAATAAATTATTCAAAATATTTACTCACTTAAAAAAATTTACTCACTTTCCTGGCTTTGACTCAAGGCCCAGCCCTGCCTCTATCTAGGTATGGTAGCCGTCAGCCCTAACCAATCTCTATTTAAAAAAAAAAAAAAAAAAATGGAGATAAACTGTGTGATTTCTGAGATCCTCTGAAGTCTTAAAAACTCATCATTTTATAAAGAAAGCTATCTCTACCTACTTCGGATGAATTTGGATTTTCTAATTCAAACAGTTTGAAAGTATAATACATTTGTACATTGAGCTTTTCCAAGAGATGTTTAGTAGTCTTAACTTTGGAGGCCAAAATCTTACTGGAACTGATTCTTACCATCAGATGATCACATCCAGAGAGAAAACTGAAGGAGACAATTGATGAGGCTCCATAGTCTTTCCCAGTGGACTTGGAGGGATGGTTTCAGGCCCATCAGTTTTATGCACAAATCTCACAAGACAAAATGGGAAGGCCCACTGCTCACCCAAACTACAGTTGTTCACAAACTCTATGCACTTCTTCCCTAGCTGAAGTCATCTTGCCCTCATAGAAAGTGAAATACCAGTCACATATTCTACATATGAAGTTCCAAAGTTTAATGAGTCCCAACTCCCCTAGAACAGTAAGTCCAGTGACAAATCTTAATCCCACTGACTGACAGGCTACATCAGAATCACCTGAATGGTCTTATAAAATTCCTGTTCTCTCATTCTGATCCAGGAGACTTTATTAATTCTGGAATGGGGTCAAGAATTCTGTGTTGTTCATGAGTCCTTGAGGTTTTGAGATCCACTGTACTGCAAACTGATGTGAGAAAATGAAGGGTTTTTATTTTAATAAGTTTTTTTAGTGATGTGAACCATTTTTAAAGTCAGTATTGCATCTGTTACAATATTGTTTCTGTTTCATGTTTTGGTTTTTTTGGCCACTAGGCATGATCAAACCTGCACCCCTTGCATTGGAAGGCAGATTCTTAACCACTGGACTTCCAGAGAAGTTCCAGAAATGAAGAGATTAAATGAGTTTTATTCTAAGTGGCCAAAATGTTACTCTACACTTTGTACCCAACTCTGGCTACTTGTTACTAAAGAGACTTGGTAGATTAACTATGTTAGAGTGAAAACTAACGAGACTTTGTGGTAGCTAGGACATCTCCTTGTTGTATAACTTCGAGCCATCACTTAACTTCTTTGGATATCAATTTCCTCACCTGTAAGAACAAGGTGTTAGAAAATACAATGACCCATCTCTCTCATCAGGTGACAGGGCACCCTTGAAGCCTCCTCCAGGGTCAGCGCAGCTCTGAGTCTGAGCAGTGGCTAAACAGACCAGGCCACACATACTGGCTCCTTAAGTTGAACACTCCTCTTTGATTTGTTTACAATGTTAAAGAGAATTGTGTCTGGAGAAAGAGCTCCAATGATAAAAGTCTGGACAAGATGTCTCCAAGGGCCATTGTGGCTCTGCTCTTCTGTACAAACAGCTATTAAAAGGAGAATTACGCCAGAACAGGATCACTTGTGAAGTAAGGTTGATAACACACTCAGACCCATAGTTACAGAGCAATTAGTAGCAGCTCTGTCTGAAAGACTTACAGCAAAGCATGGTCTCCCATTGATTTCTGTAGCGATTACAACAAACTCTCTAAGGTAACATGTCTGGCAATCACGATTAGAACTGAATAATGGTGACCCTTTTAGTTTTCATGCTTGTTATACATGGTGGAGCACCAGCAATGATGCTACATCATAACACCTCACAGCACATCCTCAGCATTCAGAGAAGGAGCCTAGAGTCTTTGCTACACCCCAACTCATTCTTCAAGATCTTTCTCAAATGCCATCTTCTCAAGGAAACCATATTGCCACTCAGGAAAGGATGGAAGATTCATAAACCTGAGTTTTCTCAGCATCTAATGTGAACCGTAAATTAAAACTAAAATAATGAAAATAATCTCTTATCTTCTTCTTTCTTCTTCTTCTTTTTATCTCAGGAACTACATATGCTTTACCCAAATAATAATCTGGAACATAATCACTGTCACTTTAATCTGTCTTTCCCAACCACTAGACTGTGTGCAAACTGGAGTTTGGCAATCTTTTGAGTTGATGAATAAATAAGGAAATGAAAGGATGCTTTCTTTATACCTTCTACATTCTCATTCTTCCAATCCTTACAAACTCTCTTGGATCCAAATCAAGGCTGCAAGTTGTGACTCAGTTACTCAGCTAGGCTATCCTCAATGAAAACCAAAGGCACGGAAGGATAACCAGATGGTGGAATAGAAAGACCCCTCCGCCCCCAAACTCATTCCCTCTCATGAGCACACCCAAACCACAGTATGTGCAGAACAACCACCTATGAAGAAGACTGAAACTTATCAGAAAAGGTCTTCTACAACTAAAAACAAAATGAAGGAGCCACAACAAGATAGGTGGGAGGGGCAGACTCGACATATAATCAAAACAAAAGGCATGGGAAATATGCCGGACCAGTGGGCTAACTCATCAGATATTTACTTCTCCAAAGATAGACAGGGGAGGTTCCCTAATCTCTAACTGGTGCAAGGACAGATGAAATGTTTTAGAGCCAAACTTTCTTGCTTCCTGCATCCACTGTAAGATCTTGTCTCTGCTAAAACCCAAGGTACAAGTCTCATACTTGTCCTTTATGAAATTTTCCAGTTGCTTTGGTTCCCAAGGGATTTAAGACTTTGAAGGCTTTCAGCTCTCTGAGGACATGGACTTCTCACCCTTGTTCCATAGAGCACCTTGCAAAGTGAGCCTCAGTCATCTTCACTGGAGAATAAAAGTTGCTTCTTGAAGGTTATAAACTGTCAGTGTGAAGAGGGAGGCTGGAAATGTAGAGACACCGTTTTACGGGAGCGGTGCCCGTCATCACTGAGGGGTTTGTGCTTTCAGATTAAAAGGGGTTTTAACTGGCAAGCAGTGCGTTAGGCCCTGTTATGCTAGTGCTATTGATCAGAAAATAAAACAAAACAAAAAACACTCTTATCTATGCATATAGATTATACAGAAATAGATGCACACATTTAAATCACAGACAAAGCTAAAATACTATAGGGTGTTAATTGCCAGGAGAGTGGTCATCAGTGTGGGAGGTGGCAGCTATTGATTGGCAGGGTTCGACAGGTGGCCTCCAGGGTGCTAGTGATCTGCGAGGAACATGTGTTATTAAAACCTTAGTGGTGGTTTACATGGATATGCTCATTTTCCATCTTGTCATCATCATGTACAATCTCAATTCATGCAATTTAATGTTTTGTAAAGTATACTTCAGTCAAAGGCTAGAAAGAGTGTTGAATTTATTCAATAAATGTTTCTGAGTGATTTCTATCAGCAAGATACTATACTATACTATCAGCAGGTGTAAGTGGTGAATAAGACATGCCTTTTACCTTTAGAATATCATAACTTAAAACAGAAAAAAGAAATTGTACAACTATTTTCATTAGATAGAAGTTATATAGCTATCTTACCTACTGAAATACATGTCATAACAAAAAAAAATATGGGACTTACAGACACAGGAAAATCAGAGAAATCTTCTGTCTATTGAGATCGTTTAAAATTTGATGGAGGAGGATAAACAACAAGGTCCTACTGTATAGCACATGGAACTATATTTGATATCCTATAATAAACCATAATGGAAAAGAATGTGGAAAAGAATATATATATATATATATACAAATACATATATCTGCATCAGTGTGTAGCAGAAATTAACACAACATTGTAAATCAACTATACTTCAATGAAATAAATGAAGAAAAAAAAAGAAAGACTTAATGGGGTATATAACAGTGGAGCTGAGTGTCCAATGTTGGATAGGTTGCAAGTTGGAGAAAGTCATAATAAGAACCATTTACTGAACAACGAACATGTCCCAGGCATCAACTCATTTAAACTTTACAGCCAATCTTGAACAGGCATTATTCATTTTGCAGTTAAGGAAGCCAAAGTTCTCATAAATGGAATGAGTTGTACACAGGTAGCCTTTAAAAGGAGAGTTGGAAATGAAAGCTTGGTTTGTAAAGCTTAGGTTTACAGCTAGTCCTCACTGTCCCCTGTGAGGACAAGTCACCAAGGGGAAGAGTAGGTATGGAGTTGCTTTTGAAGGGGCATAGTTAGGGGAAGCAATGTTTCAGCCTATTAGTGTGTGCTTATTCGGAAACACAGTCCCTTCAACCGCTCCTGCTCTGTTCATTCCTTTATGTTTAGTGAGGCTTGATTAAAGACCAGCTGCTTCAGAAGCTCCTGGCAGGTTAAAAGGGGAAACTGAGGGGACCACCTCTGTATTCTTGAATTTTACAGTCTTAATGCATAGGCTTGGAAGGCTGACATCCCACCAATTAAAATGGATTCTTGCATTTGGTTATTTGTCTTTTGCAGGAGGCATCTGGAAACGGAAAAGTGTGAGCAGAGAACTGTGCTCTGTGAGCGTTATCACCCACTTCCTTGTACATAGATGATGCAAAGTGCTAATTGGAAAGAATCCACTTATTCCTCAGAAGAAAAAAAAAAATTAAAAAGGCTGGTTTTCTGGGTCAGATTTTTCACAAAGCCCTCGACGTTCATCCACTCATTGGGAGGCTGTCAACTGGCAGACTGCTGAATTTGTCCTTGGTGAGTAAATGTTTTTAAAGAGAAGAAAAAGAAAACAAAGCAAATTAGAACAAAGCCTTTCTAAGGAACACGCGTGAGATGGTCTCTCCTCTGGCCCGTCCTCCTAGTGCTTCGCATCCCCTGTCCTCGCTCACTCACATCATTTCCTGGCTCCGCCGAGCACCTGAGTCTCTCATTTCTTCCTTTTATTTTTTTGGCTGCACTGGCTCTTTGCTGCTTTGCACAGGCTTTCTCTAGCGGTGGTGAGCAGGGGCCAGTCTTCACTGCAGTGAGCGGGCTTCTCATTGCAGTGGCTTCTCTTGTTGGGGTGCATGGGCTCTAGAGCTCAGCAGTTGTGAGGCACAGGCCTCGCTGCTCTGCGGCATGTGGAGCATCCCGGGTCAGGGACGGAACCCATGTCCTTGGCATTGGCGGGTGGACTGGTATCCGCTGGGCCGCCAGTGAAGTCCTGAGTCTCTCATTTCTGAGTGAAGCGTAGCCTTAAAGAACCTAAGCTTTAGAGTGAGTGTACATGCAATAGAAGACTGGCTATCTGTGACCTTGGATAAGTTCTATCTGCTCCTTAACCTGCTTTCTTCCCATCTTCCAAATAGAATGATGTATCTCTTTTGAGTTACTGTGTGTGAAGTTCTCAGCACAGTACCCGGCATAGAGTAAACGTCCAGTAGCTACTACTATACCTTGCTTTGGCTACTACTATAATTACAAGCAGTCTGGGGCTCAGTATATTAAAGTTGTCACCCCTGTCATGATACCACAATTCCCAGGGCCTTTCCACTCTGCTTCCTTCCTTCTGTATTGATTGGGCTCAAATATTCAAGCAAAGATAACTTTCCCTAACATGTGGAGTCTGGCCCATTAGAGTTTGAGTGTGATCAATTTGCTACTTGCTAACTAAAGAAAGGTAGATGCCATGTCATGGACCAGTCACTCCCATTTTCCCAGCTTGTTTTCAGACACCATTTTTAAAAATTTTTTTCTATTTTATTTTTTGGCCATGCTACACGGGTCGTGGAATATTAGTTCCCTGACCAGATATTGAACCTGGGCCCTTAGCAGTAAGAGTGCAGAGTCTCAGCAATTGGACTGCCAGGGAATTCCCAACACCACTGTTTTTTTTTTTTTTCTTTTTTTTTTTAATTATCTTACCCAAAGTGAGAACTGATGCTTTTAAGTCCCACCTGTAGTATCATTACTCCTTTGGTTAAAATATAATTACCTGATTCCTAACTTACCAGAATATTTCCCAGCTTTCATTCTGGCTCATCAGATAGCATACTAGTGTAAACCAATTCTGATTTTTCTATTAGTATTTCAGAGAGATACACAATTCAATGACAGCTTCTTTATTAAAATGCAGTAGAGGATTCTGAGGGCTTAACAATTACAAAGTTTAAAGCTAAGATTGCTCTTGGTGTAAAAGAGAGACAGAGTTCTTGAAGTCTTTCGGCTCTTGGTTACAAATATTTTAAAGTTGAATACCTTATTAAAACATATAACAATAAGCCTTATAAATCTCTTTACTTGTTAGAAGTCTATTCAGATTTCTACTTTTAATTCATTCACTTTGTAGCTTGTGTCTTTCTAGAAGTGTGTGTGTTTTACTCATGCCATCTGATTTGTTCACATACAATTACTTTCTTTATGATGCTTTAACTTTCTGTATGGTCAGTATTAATGCCTCCTCTTTAATTTTTGATGTTAGTACTTTGAACCACCTTGTTTTCGCTTGGCCAGTCCAGTTAAGTTTTGTTGACTCTTCAAAGTTGTAAATTTTGTTGGCTTTTTAAAAGTATCACCTATTGATTGTTCTTTTCTTCATTATCTGTTTTAATAATTTCTTCTTGAATCTTTATCATTTTCTTTCTTCTTTCATTAGATGCACCTCAATCTCTTTATCCAACATATAAAGGTGGAATGCTAGGTTACTGAATTGTGATCTTTCTTTTTCTTTTCACATAAGTGTTGAGAGCTATAAGTTTTCCTCTAAGCACTGCTGTCTCCCATAAGTTTTGTTACAGTGTGTTTTTATTGTCATTCATCTCGAAGTATTTTCTAATTCCCTTGTGATTCTTCTTTGAGTCATTGGTTATTTAGAGGATATTATTTCACTTTTAATTTCCAACTTGGTTTCTGTTATTGAACGTCTCATCTTCTGTTTTTCCTCCCACTGCACTTGAAGAATTTACTGTGTATGTTTTCAATCTCTTTAATTTATTGAGGTTTGTTTTGTAGTATGTGACATAAACTGGAGAATGTTCTATGTGCACTTAGCAAGACTGTGTATCTTGTTGCTGATGAGTCAAAGATTCTAAAGAGTCTTTTAGGTCATGCTGATTTCTAGTGTTGTTCAAGTTTTCTATTTTTGTGTTGATCTTCTGTAAAGTTCTAGCCATTATTAAAAGTAGAGTACTGGAGTATCAAACTTAACTGTTAAATTGCCTATTTTTACTTCATTTCTGTCAGTTTTGACTTCATGTGCTTTGGGGGTTCTGTTATTAAATGCATGAAAGTGAAAGTCACTCAGTCGTGTTCGATTCTTTGCGACCCTGTGGACTGTAGCCCCTTAGGCTCCTCTGTCCATGGAATTCTCCAGGCCAGAATACTGGAATGGGTAGCTGTTCCCTTCTCCAGGGGATCTTCCCAACCCAGGGATCGAACCCAGGTCTCCCTCATTGCAGGCAGATTCTTTACTGTCTGAGCCACAGGGGAAGAAGCCCTGATGCATGGTGCATAGTTAAAACTATTACTGTTACTGATGAATTGACCTTTTTATCATGATAAAATGCTCTTTATTATCCCTAGCAACATTTTAATTTTACTGTAAAGTCTATTTTATTTTGTCTGATATTACTATGATCACTTCAGCTTTCTTATAGCTTCTATTTGCCTTATTCATTTTTTCCATCCATTTACTTTCAACCTATTTGTATCTTTGAACCTGACGTGTATGTCCTATAGATATCAAATAGTTGGATTTTTCCTTTTTAATCAAGTCTGATAATCTCTGCCTTTTGGTTGGATTGATTAATTTGGTCACACTGAACATTATTATTGATAAAATTGGATTTATGTCTACCATTTTACTATTTGTTTTCTTTGTATCGCCTATCCTTTAAGTTTCTCTATTCTTCTGTTACTGTTTTCTTCTGGACGAGTGAATTATCCTAGTAGAGCATGTTACTTCCATTAGTCATTTGTTCACTATTATTTTGAGTTAGTGTCTTAATTTCCAGGATTTATTCTGACAAATTTGAACAAATTTGTTCAAAATTCAAAGGTATTTTGTATTTCATAGGATTTTGTCATTACTGTTGTTTGTTTTTACAAAGGAACATTTTAGGGACAAAACTAAGCTGCTTATGTTACCGGAGGCGGGACCTGGCTTCTCTCTTGCTTGAAGGCCTTTATTGTCATTCATCTCAAAGTATTTTCTAATTCCCTTGTGATTCTTCTTTGAGTCATTGGTTCAAAGGCCACTGAACTGAGAAGCCTGCACACCACAACTTGGAGAGGAGCCCCTGCTCACTGCAAGTACCCAAAACCCACATGCAGCAACCAAGAACCAGAGAAGCCAACAAAAAAAGAAAAGGCAATGGAATATGGATGCTTGCAAGGGAACAGTATTCACATCTATGTCCATATATCCAAATGTTCATAAACAAACATATTAATGGTAGAACCAGGTTGGTGCTATAATAAGGAAGTGA
Source organism: Cervus canadensis (assembly GCF_019320065.1). NCBI lineage: Eukaryota > Metazoa > Chordata > Mammalia > Artiodactyla > Cervidae > Cervus > Cervus canadensis. The sequence goes on from NC_057407.1 coordinate 49,655,639, forward strand.
TTGTTCCAAAGTCTTTTAATTAATCCCCTTTTCCATGGACATTTGATAGAGACCATGCCTAAGCCTGCCATCATCTCTATGAATGTACGATTAATTCTCCTCTAGCCAGTGGAAATTACGAATTGCAAGAAGTGGTCTGTGAACAGCAGCTACCAGAGATCATTGTCTTCCCTGCTCTCCCTGCAAAGCATGGGCAAATTAATGAAAAGTTTTATCTCTATCATAAAACAATAGTCTCTATAGCTCTGAGAATGCAAGCAGAAACATAACAGAAGCATGTCGCAAAGATTAGTAGCGGAGAAAAGCAATGAATAATGTAGCGAGATCTTAAACAAGATTATCACGCCAAGGTAGCTTGTCCGAGCACTGGGTAGCTTATTTGACCATCCATCTTCCTCAGCAGTCGCTGAGTGTGTGTTGGCTAGCCCCATCAGAGCACCCTAGTGCAGCTCCTGTTCAACAGTCTTAAATATTATGTTTATGCTAAAACACAAAGCGGTGATGGGCCAGTGCTTGAAGCCACAAATTACACGGCACACTGTCCACACACACATCCACATAAGCCAAGAGACGCTGGCTTGAGGGTTATCAAAAAACACCAGCGCTTTCCGTTATAAACATTTATCTCACCAGAGACAGCATCTTAAGCACTCAGAGATATTTCCACTAAATATTCAAACTGGGAAAAAACTCTTTTGGAGTAATTAAGACAGCATCTGTCTAGGCCCATGCTAAATTAGTTGAAACGAATAAACAAAACTATGCAGTTAGAGTATGCCCATTATCTTAGCTGGGTCTAAAATTTAGGGTATCACTAACATGGTATGCAAATACATTCTGAAATATTTATTTACCCAGTAATATTTTGTCAGAATAAACACCACCTAGTTATGCCAAAACCCTCTGTGAGGCATGCTAAGTACTATGCAGGAAGAGCAGTTGAGAGTAGTAAAATTTATATAGGAAAGCATCATCTGAACAGAATTTATTCCAAGGTCAAGAGGCCCAAATTGGATTTTCTAGACTCTATCAAAACCAGAACATCACAGTCTGATCCACAAACCAAAAGTTCATTCCAGTTGAGAACAGCTAGGTCATCCAATTCCATCTTGCTGGGTACTCTGTGGTTCCTGCGGTGGACACACACAGGTGGCCCAATGACAGGGCCATGACAGCGGTTCACCCAGGGTAGGGCATATAACTCCAGTGAAACATGCTTGGGAGCCAACAGTGCAGGGACTTTTGGTCTGTTGTGTCTTCCAGGTACATCTTACATTTGTTGCTCAAGGTGAACCGCAGGGGCAGGTTTGGCATGATCAGCTAAGAGACCGTAGAAGTACAAACAAATCTCAGCACTAAGGAGGATGATTTCCCTTGTGTGGGCCTGTGACTGCCATGGGTTTCTCAGAATCTAGAACATTCGCCATCTTGAATTGTTAACACCATTCATCATACTGTTTCCAATGAATTAGTTAAAATTGAAACATTCTCCAGAAGCTATCTGTGTGTAACTGTCAGCCTTTGCTAACAACTATCTTGTAACAACCATCTCTGAGAGTGAAAGTGTTAGTTGCTCAGTAGTGTCTGACTCTTTGCGACCCTATGGACTACAGCTGGCCAGGCTCCTCTGTCCATGGGATTCTCCAGACAAGGATACTGGAGTGGGTTGGATTTCCTTCTCCAGGGGATCTTCTGGACCCAGGGATTAAACCCACGTCTCTTAAGTCTTCTGCATTGACAGGTGGGTTCTTTACCACTAGCGCCACCTGGGAAGCCCCATGGACCCAAGTGAATTTTATCTCAAAAATTTTATCGAATTAGAGATCTCTTAATTTGCTGAATTTCCTTGAGAAACTTGACCTCAACTGTTAAGGACTGAGGTCTTTAATTTAATCCTTTAAATTTTTTATTTTTATTAAAAATTATTTTTATTGGAGTATAGTTGCTTTATAATGTTGTGTCTGTTTCTGCCGTATGGCAAAGTGAATCAGCCATATGTATATACATATCCCCTTTTTCTTGGATTTCTTTCCCATTAGTCACCACAGAGCACTGGGTAAAGTTCCCTACATTATATAGTAGGTTCTCCTTAGCTATCCATTTCATACATAGTAGCGTATATACACCAATCCCAATCTCCCAATCCATCGCACCCCTACCTTTCCCCTCTTGGTATCCATACATTTGTCCTCTTTGAGTAGTGTAACAATTAGGGCTTTACCAGAAACGCAGAACTAGTAGGATCTATATCTATATTTATCTTCTGTCTAATCTCCAAAATAGGAGATTTGTTATAGGTGCAGGGTCTCAAGTGAGCTGGGCCAGTAAGGCTAATTGTTAATACTCAGGAATTTTGTTAAATCATCGGTAAGTGGGCACCAGCACTCCACTGGGAGACAGACATGAAGTTGTTGTGAGAGGAACAAACCAGAAGCACCAAGAATGTGCAGGAGGCCACACCAGCCTTTCCCTGCCACCCCCATCATCCAGCTGCCAGGATGATGATGCAGGTGGCTTGCACTATGGAACGAGATACATACCTGGCAGTCAACAGGGAATGTGGGGAACAGGGTTCCCCAGAGATTACAGCAGAAGTGACTTTATAAATGGAAGTTACAGGAAGTAAGATACAGATTTTGAGGCACTGCTCAGGCAATAAAGGTGAAAGGTGCTGACTTGCTCGGGAAGTTCTGGGCGTCTGGAGACACACTGGCATTATTGAATGGAAAGGCAGAGGGCCACTAACACTCAGGCCAAATTACTTTACAACTTGGCCTTGAGCGGGCTGATGATACAGATATGTAAGTCTGGTGGAAGCAAGCAGATGGTAGCCTAGCTACTTGCTCTGATCCTACCTGGTCTTGATTTTTACAGCCATGCTTTCAAGACATAAAGTTTTCCAATGTATGTAGTTTTCAAGAGATGTCACTTATGATGGGACTAACAGAGTTAATAAAATAACAATATTAAAAATATACTAGAAAAGTTTTCAAAAAGTCATGTCTGGGATTATGGGTTATTTTTGACTTAATCAAAGAGAAAATAAATCAAGAGGGATTTTCAGATTCATGGGAATTTATTCAAACCTCCCGAGTCAATAAAAGAATCTACCTGAGGCTTCAGAAGAAGATTCTAGAGAGCCCATCAAAATATTAACTGTACAAGTCAGGAATGTACAGCTGAATGTTAAAAATAAAAATCTCTTTGTTATTACATGAGCATAACGACACTTAGTCAACTGGAATGATTTATAGTAGAATCACAGGGAAGACCTCTGTGAGAAGAGACAGCTTTCAGGAAAGCTCGCCAAAGAAGAGTTTGATGGATTTTTTCCTCATTAGATTAGAAATTAATGGATGTTGTCAATAACTCTGAAAATATAGAAAAGTTAGAGAAAAAGTCAAAATTACTGTCTCCTACTACCTACAGTATGTGCCTTCTTTTTCCTAAAAAATAGTATGTTTGACTTTAATAGAGACCAAGGGCTAAGACATTTCTGTTTTGTGAATTATTCATAGTTTCACACTTTTCACAAAATATACATTCCTCTTTTCATGAAAATAATCTAAATTTGTTGATTGTGAGAAGTGCTTCTTTTATTATGTCATTCTATCAACATGAATCACAAATTCTTGGTATTTAAAAAATTTATTTATTGTGATAATTTTAAATATGATTTTTATGTATTTAAGGTTTATAACATGATTATTTGATATACATATTCCTAGGGAAATGATGACTACAGTCAGGCTAAGTAACATTTCATGTGTGTATATGTGTGTGTGTATGTGTGTGTGTATGTATGATGTGAGAGCAATTAGAATCTACTCTTTTAGCAATTTCCAGTATTCACTGCAGCATTATTATTTTGTTTTTTTCATTTTATTTTTAATTTTAATTGGAGGATAATTGCTTTACAATGCTGTGTTGGTTTCTGCCGTACTATACAGTGAATCAGCCATAAATATACACACATCCCCTCCTTCTTGAACCTCCCTTCCACTCTTCATCCCACCCCATTACAGTATCATCAAGTATAGCCATCATGCTGTACATCAGACCTCTATACTTATTTAACCTACATAACTGCAAATTCTTGTTTAAAGTAATCCAGACCCGATTCCCATGCAGCATGATTAACATTACCTAAAATATTTCTGATATCTATGATCTATTTCTTAGTAAGAGTTACATGACTAACATGGTTCTGTGTATACACAGTCCCTGTATACTGGGAAGTCTGACATGACTGTAACAACCTCATTTTAAGGCTATCTTGTTAAGCTCTCCCCAGGGTCAGTGACTTTCTTAGGTCTTTGTAAGTCTAACAATAAATGACCCTAAAATTCTAACAAACAGGAAACTGAGTGCAAACTGGAAAGATGAACAGAGAGTTTCAAATATCCAGCTTCCTTCCCTCCAACCAGGGCTCATTCTTGGCATCAAATGTGCCACCTTCTAATTTCAGAGCCTTTGGCCTTGGATATTCTTTAGGTCTTAAAGTCTTAATGTCTTTCTGTCCTTCATACCAACTACTGGAACCATGTTCATAAAAGGATCATCACTTTCATCAATTGAGTGAAATGAATATTTCTCTCTTTTCTTTTTAAACCTTATTTGGCTGCACCAGGTCTTAGTTCTGGCACACAGGATCTAGCTCCCTGACCAGGGATTGAACTCTGGCCCTTTGCATTGGGAGCTCGGAGTCTTAGCCACTGGACTACCAGGTAAGTCCTGAATAAACATTTCAGTTGAACCAAATATACTTTGTTTTCAGTTACCCTTTGAGGCAAAGCTCTCCCTCTGCAAGGCTCAGGCAACCCAAAGAGAGGCCTTGCCCTTATTACTCAGACATTATATGGGAAGACTGATCCCCATTCAGGAGGGTATTGCAACGTGGTAACAGAAGAAAGAGGAACTAAAGAGCCTCCTGATGAGGGTGAAAGAGAAGCATGTAAAAGCTGGCTTAAAGATCAGCATTCAAAATACAAAGATCATGGCATTCAGTCTCATCATTTCAGGGAAAATAGATGAGGAAAAAGTGGAAATAGTGACAGATTTTGTTTTTTTGGGCTTCAAAATCACTGTGGATGGCAACTGCAACCATGAAATTAAAAGATGCTTGCTCCTTGGAAGAAAAGCTATGACAAACCTAGAGAGCATATTAAAAAGCAGAGACATTTCTTTGCTGACAAAGGTCTGTATAGTCAAAGCTATGGTTTCTCCAGTAGTCATGTATGGATGTGAGAGTTGGGCCATAAAGAAGGCTGAGCATCAAAGAATTGATGCTTTTGAATTGTGATTCTGGAGAAGACTCTTGAGAGTCCCTTAAACAGCAAGGAGATCAAACCAGTCAATCCTAGAGGAAATCAACCCTGAACGTTCATTGGAAGGACTGATGCTTAAGCTCCAATACTTTGGCCACCGGATGTGAAGAGCTGACTCATCCCTGATGCTGGGAAAGACTGAAGGGAAGAGGAGAAGGGGGTGACAGAGGATGAGATGACATGACTGTGATAACCTGATTTCAAGGCTGTCTGTTGAGCTCTCCCCAAGGTCCATAAAGAAGGACCTTAAAGAATACTGGCTCTGAAGGACCATAAAACAGAAGGACTATAAAAAGAAGGAGCATAAAACAATCTGGCTCTGAAATTAGAATATGCCAGATTAGATGTCAGGGATGGCATCACTGACTCAATAGACACGAGTCTGAGTAAACTCCAGGAGACAGTGAAGGACAGGGAAGCCTGGTGAGCTGCAGTTCATGGAGTCACAGAGTCAGAGATTACTTAGTGAATGAACAACCACAACAGAAAAAGAATACAGGGAAGACCCTTAACTAACAACAAGACTAAGCAGAAGAAAAAAATTGTCCCACAGAATCATCTAATATGATCTCTGATCATATTAACACAGGGTCTTTGTTTTAAAGATGGCTGGCATTGTGTTTTGTTTTGTTTTCTCCAGGGGACCATGTGAAATAAAAATTTTTTAAAAAACCTGTTGTTTAGCGTCCCTTAAGACAATTGCTTTTACAAATGTGGTGCGTTAAAAAAAAGTTTATATAGTTTTCAGTTTATTGCCCATCTGTGACTTGATTTTGCTGAACTAATGAAAACGAACAAACAAACAAAAAAAACCAATTTGGCAAAAGGTAGCAGGTCTTTTTATCTAGAAACCTCTCTCATATGACCAAGAAGAAAGTCTAATAGTGAATGGACTCCTCTTGACCCACTCAGTGAAGACAAGTTTTCATCTTGTTTGTTTTGGATTTTGTACCTCACTCTCCTGACACCTTAGCAGTTGTAACACAAGACTTCAGAACTCAGGACTTATTTCTACCACGTTCAAGGACACTCTATAAGCACATCAGCCTGTAATAAATAATAAAACAGAAGAAATTCCTGAATACCCCATGAAACACTGACTTCAGTATGGACTGAGTGATCCCATTATGCTTCTGTGTGAGCAGATGAACATCTTACAGCACAACACCTAACTGATATTTTCAAGCAGGCAAAAACTCTGCCCAACACATCAAATCATTAATGTGAAACTATATATACAGCTTTCAGGGAGATATTGATGAATGGCCTCTGTATCTACCCCATTTATGTTACAGCTTTCACAAGGCATTGCTAAAAAAATTGTCATACTCAATGAAGCCATTCTAAACTGCTGCCAACTCCATCAGCTGTCTCTTGGATTCCCCCACACATATTTTAATCAGATGTCCTTCAGCCTCTCAAAGCAGCAACATGGTAAGGCAAAGAGGAGAGTGAAGGGGAGGGGATTCCATATTTATGGGCTGCACAGATCAGAGGAAGCAGAGGACATTTATTAGTATACTGCTTTCCTGTTTAAAGATCCAGCATTAACAGTGTGTAAACATAAATCTCAAATTGTTTACTCAGGTTAATACAAAATAATCGTGTGTGTCTAGGCTCACGACGGCACTAAATATTTGGACCCTTGCAATGACTGGAGTGGACAGTGAACAGGATCACTCTGACCCCAAATCATCTAGCCCTTTGCAGCAGGTCCTGTACTTTGTTAAGCCCTGGATGTCAAAAAGTCATTCATCTGAAATGCAAATATAAATGCCGCTTCTACAGGTTCAACAGCATGATCATGGCAACTGGGTCTGGATTTCAATCCTGGGCACCATTATTAGGGTCGAGGAGAGTCATCCTAGGGGACATAATCGTAACCCTGTCCTCAGGGACACTCGAGTCAATCTCATGGATCAATTTCACTATAAGGAAGAATGTAACTGCAGAGGTAAGTTTGATGGCCATGGACTTTCTATTTTTGACTTACTACCTGAGTTCATCTGGGATAAAGGCTTTAACAAAGTTAAGAATCCTATGTTATAACATGATACTAACCATTTTCTAAGCATTTATATGAGATATACCCTAAATCTCAAACTATTCATATTTAGGTTTAGCACAGATTCCCATGTTAGGGTGGGTACAGTGATTATGCTAATCTTCCTGTCTGTTGGTAAAGAATCACCTGCAATGTAGGAAACCTGGGTTTGATCCCTGGGTTGGGAAGATCCCCTGGAGAAGGGAAGGGTTACCCACTCCAGTATTCTGGCCTGAAGAATTCCATGGGCTATATGGTCTGTGGGGTCGCAAAGAGTCAGACATGCTTAAATGACTTTCACTTTCACTTTCCTGTTTGCAGCCTTCACATGCATTAGGTAGGTTTTAAACCTCACAATGGGCTTTCCAGGTGGAGTTAGTGGTAAAGAATCTACCTGCAATGCAGGAGACCTGGGTTCAATCCCTGGGTCAGGAAGATCCGCTGGAGGAAGAAATGGCAACCCACTCCAGTATTCCTGCTGGGAGAATCCCATGGACAGAGAAGCCTGGTGGGCTATAGCCCATGGGGTCACAAAGAGTTAGACATGACTGAGCCTCTGAGCACAAAAGCAAAAATCCCCAGAATGCCAGTCTACAATATGGCAATGACAGAGAGGAAAGTAATATCTCTTTTTTCTGTCTATGATGTGGTTTTCTTACCTTATAAAATCCTATTTAATGATTAGTCCTGTCTAATTTATAAGGTGTTTTATTAGTGAGAATCCACTTTGAAACTTGATAGAATGTCTTTTTAAAATATATATATTTTTTATGTAGACCATTTTTAAAGTCTTTATTGAATTTGTTACAATACCACTTCTGTTTTATGTTTTTTGGCCATGAAGCATGTGTGATCTTAGCTCCCTGACCAGGGATCGAACCCACACCGTCTGCATTGAAAGGTAAAGTCTTAACCACTGAACCGCCAGGAAAGTCCCTACGATATCTTGTGTAAAGTAATCTGTGGGAGATTCAATCTTTTGTATGAAAGTACATACATACTCCTTAAGTATGTAGTGCCTTTTATTCAAATGAAAGTCTGGTTTTAAACATTTCCAACTCCAGCAGTAGGACATGGAAATGCTTTCTAGAGTTAGACAACAACCCTTCTTGCTACTATCTCCCAAAGGTCCAATCTGGCCCCATGTGCTTTCTTCATCACCCGTGATGCACAGGCTGGAATTTACATCAGGGATCACTCTTAGAGTTTAGAAGCTATCATCGGAGAAGCGCACCAATTTTTTTCTACAGTCAGCATCATCACTGCTATTGCAACTGTGATAGGTATTGCCAGCTCATGCCTAAAGAGGGACTGGGCGGGGGAAAGTAACTTAAGAAAGGAAAGATTTCTTAGTGGGGGAGAAAGAAGATATGCCTGGAGAGTTGAGGATTGAAAGGAGTTCCTGTGATGGGTTGCAGACAGGAGTGGAGAGTTAGCTCTGAACAGCTCTAACAGGCTGACAAAACCTCAGGGATCTGAGTGGATAAAACCTGAAAAGCCTCCAGGATGACTTTTATTAAAAGTCTACTGGGGCAAGTCACATGCTCCTTTGTATTAAACTTCTAGCATGGTCTCTATACTCTTAGGCACATGGGAAGTCAGAAGGTGTTTCTCACCCTTTCTCACTGAGACAGCAGCTTATAAATCCTGTTATCCAAAGAGAGAAATGATGTGCAAAATATACAATAGACTTGTTGAAGGTCCCTCATTAACTGATCTCAGACCCTTGAAACTGAAAAGTCATTCAGTCGTGTCCGACTCTTTGTGACCTGTCTTGTCTGTGGCCTGCCGGTCAAGTTCCTCTGTTCATGGAATTCTCCAGGCAAAAATACTGGAGTGGGTTACCATTCCCTTCTCCAGGGGATCTTCCCGGCTTAAGGACAGAAGCTGGATCTCTGGCATTGTGGGCAGAATTCTTGTTTAATGATCTTAGACCCGTAGACACTGAACATCATGTTATGCACATGCAACTATTTGCTTGAGTTCATTCAGAATGGTGAAGCCTGGCTTCGTCAAGACCAAGTGCAAAGCCCATTGTTTAATAATATGTGTGCGGGCTCGGCCACCTTCCAGATTCCACCTGTTTAATTTGTGTTCCTGGTTCCCTCCTTCTCATTTCAGTCAGTATACCCAATGTAGAAAAGAGGAAAATGAACTTGTAATGAAGTCCATGAACCCCAGCGCGCACCAGCTGTCTCTAGAGAGCATTTGAGAGAAAACTATGCAAGCTTTAAATTGTTCCTCAGAATTTAATTATTGAAAAGCACTTGAAAATCTTGGTTTGGGGGATGCTATCTACCCATCAATGCATTTTTATGACTTTCCGCAAAAGCTATTCTCAGGAACTGTGCAAAGATGTTAAGATGAGTCTACACAGTAGGTTTTTGTGGTGTTCTATTTTACAAACATTCATTCTATTTTACAAACTGAGTGTTCAGTAGGTCCAGGAACTGGGAACAGGAAATATAGAGATCAATTTTTTAAATTAAATTGTTTTACACAGCAACAAACAAAATAATTATGACACAATCAGGTATGTACTACATTAGTTATTCAACAGAGGATGATATTAATGAAAAAAGAAAACAAACCCTGGTGTTAGCATTTCCTGTCCTACTAGAAAGAAGTCATTGCTGTGGGTTTCAAAGGTGAACTGAAGGGGATTCATGCTGAGGGCCAAAGAATTGATGCTTTCAAATTGTGGTGCAAGAGAAGACTTGAGAGTCCGTTGGACTGCAAGGAGATCAAACCAGTCAATCAATCCCAAAGGAAATCAACCCTGAATATTCATTGGAAGGACTGATGCCGAAGCTGAAGCTCCAATACTTTGGCCACCTGATGCGAAGAGCTGACTGATTAGAAAAAAGCCTGATGCTGAGAAAGATTGAAGGCAGGAGGAGAAGGGGGTGACAGAGGATGAGATCATTGGATGGCATTGCCGACTCAATGGACATGAGTTTGAGCAAGCTCCGGGAGATAGTGAAGGATAGGGATGTCTGGTGTGCTGTAGTCCATGGGGTCGGACAGAATTGGAAACTAGTGAGCAACTGAACAACAACAATGCTAGATTTGGACTGACTAGGAAGAGGGATGAAATGGAGCCACGTTTTTGAATGGGAAAAGTAAAAAGACTGGACACCAAATCTGAGCTTCTTATAAGCCTTGGGCACAAAGGAAGGAAGTGCAGACAAGTGTGCCTCTGGCCTTGAGTGCCTTAGGTGATAGGATAACAGAAGGATAGCTGTGATGTGACATCTGTGGTCAGCGTTGTGGACCAATGAGCGATGCCCAAGGGACAGACGGTGGAGACCGCACGAGGCCAGGAGCATGGCAACAAGTCAGTTGCAGTCTCTTGTATATCTCATCGTTGGAGTGGGAAGGTTCCTTGATAACCAAGATTAATTAATCTGTCCTTCAGATAGAAGGGGGCCTCTGAACATGTTACGTATGACTGGAAGGAAAAAAAGAGAGACTTTGATTTCTCTTGCACTTGGGGTTTGGATAAATGAAACCTCTTCCAGTCACTCTTCTTTGTTCATCTTTAAAAATCCTTGCAGTTAGTTTCAGGTGTGTTTCTCTGAAAGGAACTTCTAACAGTGCTCATCTAGCTTTTGGCGGACTTTGTCTGCTGACACAGTCAGGGCTCCCTGATTGCCAGCAACAGAAATTCAACCCGAATGCATTTAAGCAAAATAACCTCCACCACACAAAGGATACCAGGGGCTCAGTGAATTGATGAGAGGTGAGAGAAGTGAGACAGGAAGCAAAGCAGCTGCAGAAGTGAGAAGCGGAAATATGGTCCCAAATGTTCAGGGCTCATTCACAGAGACAAAGTCGATACTGGGCATTTCGGTCTTTTCGTTCCTCTAAGTTTCAAATCCCAGAGAAGAAACCCCCAACTGGCCAAATTTGAGTGAAATGATCACCTGTTTGCTATGATGAGGCCCCTGACAGTCCTGGCTTCTTAGACTGATTCTAATATATTAGAAATATTTCTTCAAATTGAAGTCAGAGTGTTGTTTGGAAAGAGAAATATTGACGGTGCCTGAGTAAAAGAGAAGAACTCTGCAGCACATCTTCATGGCTTTGTTTCACTGCCAGCTACCAGTCCTCCTACACTGTCCATCCCCACCCCCACCAGGCCTGCTGTCCACCACCACACGCCGGTTTCACTGCTTTTCTCTTCCTATTCTCTAGACGTGGCATAATCTCAGAGTTACATGCTCTTCTCATCATGTTCAACGTTCCGTATCCCGAAAAAGTGAAAGTGAAAGTCGCTTACTCATGTCCGACTCTTTGTGACTCCATGGACTGTAGTCCATGGAATTCTTCAGGCCAGAATACTGGAGTGGGTAGCCTTTCCCTTCTCCAGGGGATCTTCCCAACCCAAAGATCAAATCCAGGTCTTGCGCATCGCAGGTGGATTCACAGCTGAGCCACAAGGGAAGCCTAAGAGTACTGGAGTGGGTAGCCTGTTTCTTCCCCATGGGATCTTCCTGACCCAGGAATTGAACCGGGGTCTCCTACATTGCAGCCGGATTCTTTACCAACTGAGCTATCAGGGAAGCCCAAGACTGTTATAATAATAAAGCTAGACAATGCAGTCAAAAGACTTAGCGTGGTATAGCTTGAACTCTGAAATAATATATTAATATTAATGCTATCTCAAGTCAATTCACTTGAATGTCATCTTTTCTTGGAACCTTCTAGGTTCTGAATTGTGTGAAAAAGGTCTGTGCAGCCTTGCAGTGCACTGGACCAGGAAAATCTTCACTCTCTATGGGCCCCATGGTTTTCTCCACCTCTCAGAATCCAGCTCACTGATACCCACCCTGCGGTCTCTCTCTGGGACAAAGACACTTGTGTCTGAGTCAAGTATAAAGGTAAACTGTCCCTGGGGTCTGTGAGGCTGTGCCAAGGCCAGAATATTCAGGAGCTGATGTTTAGAAAAAAGTTGAATGCGTATAGGTCAGGCATTGGAAAAACTGGTGAATAGTTTGAGTTGATGACCACATATTTAATTACTTTCACAGTCAATTTCCCCTAAAGATTAGCACGAGGTACTGTTCTTGGTTCTTCCCCTTCACCTCACTGCCCTGTGTGGAACGAGCAATGTTCCTTCTCCAATAACTTAGCCCTGCATGCGTGCTAAGTCTCTTCAGCTGTGTCTGACTGTTTACGACCCCATGGACTATTGTCCTCCAGGCTCCTCTGTCTGAGATTCTCCAGGCAAGAATACTGGAGTAGGTTGCCATTTCCTTCTCCAGGGGATCTTCCCGACCCACGGATCGAACCGGCATTTCTCACATCTCCTGCCATGGCAGGCAGGTTCTTTACCACTAGTGCCACCTGAGGAACCCTATCACATTCCTAACCTGAATGAGGTATTTCTACTAGGATGCCCTCATATCCTCCTTAGTTTCTGGGCTCCAGAGGGAAGTCTGTAAACCCATGATGGACTAGAAGTCTCCACCACTTTCAGCTAAATTGACATTATATAAAATCTGAGGCAAAGTGAGTCCAGAGAGCACCACTACTAACTAAACCTGCTTTAGTCAGACTGTGTTAGTATTGGGATGAGAGGACTTTTTAGTGGTCCAGTGGTTAGGAATCCACCTGCCAATGCAGGGAGCATGGGTTCGATCCCTGATCCTGGAAGATCCCACTCGCCGTGGAGAGGCTAAGCTTGCATGCCACAAATCCTAAGGCCCACACTCCTTAGACCTCATGCCCCACAATAGGAGAAGCCACTGTAATGAGAAGCCTGCACACTGCAACAAAGACTCAGCAAAGCCTAAAATAAATCAAAATTTTTAAAAAGTACTGAGCTACCATGCAACGAGAAGGAAATCACCTGAAAACACTGGAGACGTTCTTAACAAACTCAAGTTGATCAAACTCCCTTCTGTAGTTCTTTTTCTTTTTTTTTTTTTTGGTGTAACAAAATACAGTTTCTGCTTTTCTTAAAGACAAATTTTTGCAAAACAATTTACTATCTGTAGCTTCCTTTCAGTCAGACTTCAAATTCATTTTCGAAAATGTTCAATTGGAGTTCTGCTCCTAAGTTGTCACCAAAGCTGCTCTTATAAGGTAAACAATAACTTCCATGTTCAAAATCCAATTGATTGTTCTCCATTCTCTTCTTAGTTGCAATTCAGAGATGAATGCTCCACTTCTTTGAAGTGGTCAGCCTCTTACTTTAGCCCCCCTTCCTCCCTCATGCTCAGTCGTGTCCGACTCTTTGTGACCCCATGCACTGTGGCCCGCCAGGCCCCGCTGTCCTTGGGGATTTTCCAGGCAAGAATACTGGAGTGGGTTGCCATGCCCTCCTCCAAGGGATCTTCCCAACTCAGGGAAGGAACCCAGGTCTCCCACATTGCAGGCGGATTCTTTACCGACTGAGCCGCCAGGGCAGCCCTCACCTTAATAGGTTCCCTTTCCCTTCCCACTCTGCGTCTGCCCCCCAGGGTTTGACACTAGGCCCTTGTAGCTTTAGTGATTTCATCCATTTCTGGTGCTTTTAAAGGTCATGGGTGTGTGTGGACCACAACAAGAGGGCTGTTTCTGCCTCAAACCTGTTCGCTGTATGCCAGGGTTATTTATCAAATAGATAGGTGACTTTTCCATTTGGAAGCCAGAGGTACATCTCAAACAGCCTGGCACAAGATGGAGATCTGAATCTCCCTTTCTTCATGCTCACTTTCTAACCTTTCCAACCTAATTAAATGGCATCAATCAAGTTATTTGCTTAAATCAGAGACAGCATCATTCTGACTCTTCCTTTTCCCAACTCCCCAATCTACTGCATCAGTAAATCCTATCAATGTCAGTTTTACTTGCAAAACTATCTCAAATATATCCATTTCTCTTCACTTTTAATTTCATTGTATTAGTCCAAGACACATTCATCTCTTTCCTGGTCTTGAAGTGTGAAGAGGACTATTTTTTCTTACCTGCAAGTCACTTTTCTACCAGTTAGTTTTCTTTTTTGAAAAAAGATTTTTTTTTTTTTAAGAGAGTTTGGGCATGGGCTATTTTCTTATTTATTTTTGGCCATACTCATCTTCTAATGTTGAGGCAAATCCCACATTGAGAAGGACTATTTTATTCTTTATTCCAATTTTCTGTTGATGGGCAGGACTGTGTCCCCTCCCTGTTATTTGACTTGAGGTCAAACTGTCAACCCATGCCTCCACCAGAGACTCCTAGACACTCATAGGCAAGTGGGACTCGTGGCAGATGGGCGGGGCTGTGTTCCCTCCCTCCCTTGTGGCAGAAAGCAAAGAGGAGCTGAAGAGCCTTTTGATGAAAGTAAAAGAGGAGAGTGAGAAAGTTGGCTTAAAACTCAATATTGTAAAGTAATTAGCCTCCAACTAATAAAAATAAATGGGAAAAAAAAGAAGGTCCAAGGCAAAAATAATTTTTAGAAACTTTATAGAAAGGAAAGATCATAATATTTGAGTTGAAATAAAGTATTTTGCAAAAAAAAAACAAAAACAAAAACACAAAAACTCAACATTCAACAAACAAAGATCATGGCATCCGGTCCCATCACCTCATGACAAATAGATGGGGAAATAATGGAAACAGTGACAGACTTTTATTTTCTTGGGCTCCAAAATCACTGCAGATGGTGACTGCAGCCATGAAATTAAAAGACGCTTGCTCCTTAGAAGAAAAGCTATGACCAACCTAGAGAGCATATTAAAAAACAGAGACGTTACTTTGCCAACAAAGGTCTGTCTAGTTAAAGCTATAGCTTCTCCAGTAGTCATGTATGGATGTGAGAGTTGGACCATAAAGAAAGCTGAGCACTGAAGAAGTGATGCTTTTGAACTGTGGTGCTGGAGAAGACTCTTGAGAGTCCCTTGGACTGCAAGGAGATCCAACCAGTCCATCCTAGAGGAGATCAGTCCTGGGTGTTCATTGGAAGGACTGATGCTGAAGCTGAAACTCCAATACTTTGGCCACCTGATATGAAGAACTGACTCACTGGAAAAGACCCTGATGCTGGGAAAGATTGAGAGCAGGAGGAGAAGGGGATTACAGAGGATGAGATGGTTGGATGGCATCACCGACTCAAAGGACATGAGTTTGAGCAGGCTCTGGGAGCTGGTGATGGACAGGGAAGCCTGGTTGCAGAAGTCCATGGGGTTGCAAAGAGTCAGATAGGACTGAGTGACTGAACTGAACTGACTTCATTCTTAAAAAAAAAACAAAAACATTTTTATACCTGGGCAACTCAAGATTCAAAAAGACAAAGCCATCTCCATGAAACTATATGGTTTGGAGAGGAAGTTACTTTTTACTTTTATGAGCCTTTTCAAGGGAATAAAGGGGATGGAAAATAACTTTTTAACCACTTTTGTATGTCAGATGATGCATGGGAACTGTGTCACAGGCGCATTCATATAGGATTTGAGATTCACAGTTTGCTAGTTTGAACGGAAATCCATCTTTGTGATCATCTGGTTCAAAGATCATGATTTAGAAATGAAATAATTTAACTTTAGGGACTAAGGACTCAGAGACCCACAGTGAATAAATGGGATGGTAGAGAAGAAGAGACTCCTAGGGTTACTGCTCTTTCCAGAATGTCTTGCTGCCTCCACTGCAAGTAACATTATGAGATTACTTTGTAGTATAATAGGTAAAGGAAATAAATATTTAATAAAAATATTGATTGTTTCCATCAACATTCAAGGCATAGTTCTAGGTACTTTATGTATGTTAACTTTTACATTCTTGGCCCTCCCCCACCCCCCAAAAAAACAAAATATCTAAGTTAAAATTACTATCCAGATTGTGTGTGCCTGTGAATGCATGTTCAGTCATGCCCGACTCTGTCACCCATGGACTGTAGCCCATCAGGCTCCTCTGTCCATGGGATTCTCCAGGAAAGAATACTGGAGTGGGTTGCCATTCCATTCTCAAGCAGATCTTCCTGACCTAGGGATTGAACCTGCATCTCCTGCATTGGCAGGCAGGTTCTTTACCACTGAGACTCCTGGGAAGCCCTGAGATAAGGAAACCAAGGTCTAGAGAGTTCCATATATTGCTCAATGGTAACACCCAGCATCAACACTTTTATTTAAACTAGGATTATAATTGAGTTCTTTGTTTTGTTGTTGTTGTTGTTATTGAGACGCCTGAAGCTCATTGTCTATTTTGAAAATTAACACTCTCTTACACCATACACAAAAATAAACTAAAATTAAAGACTTAAATAAAGAGCCTTTATATAATAAAATGTGTTGTGAACCACTCTTTCTCTGCATTATTTTAATCCCCCCAGGCAACCCGGATGTCACCTGGAGACACACTGTCACTGGTGACTAATTCTATTGCACCTGTGATAGGAAGGGGCTTCCCTCGTGGCTCAGACAGTAAAGAATCCTCCTGCAATGCAGAAGACCTGGGTTTGATCCCTGGGTTGGGAAGATCCCCTGGAGAAGGGAATGGTAACCCAATATTCTTGTCTGGAGGATCCCATGGACAGAGGAACCTGGTGGGTTACAATCCATGTGGTTGCAAAGAGTTGGACACAGCTGAGCGACTAAAACTTTCACCTTCCTTGTAATAGGAAACTCCTAACTCTTCTGAAGTTTCTTCTGGGATCCTACATGTTGGTAACTATTTAATCTCCCCAGACAGACACCTTCCCCTCATTCATTCACAGAGTCCCAAGCAGAGAAGCCTTTTTCTGGGGTAGTGATTTACTGAGCCTGGTGGCTGATGGATGGACATGAGTGTGTCTCATTGCAATACAAGCCGCAAACAGATCACAACGGGTCACTGTTAGGCAGGTGGTATCTTAAGAAGGCCCTGAGTGACTCTTTTCAGCTGAGAGACCCTGGGCCCCCACCCTCCTCATCCTATGGGCCTCTCTCTTCTAGAAACTTGGAAATTCGTATTTATTATGTAGGGCAATTTCATCCTCTTTCTTTCACAAACTCTCTTAGCATGCCTTGAGGATGATGCTGTCACAGCCAAATGTCCCAGCATTTTGTTTTGCTCAACAAAAGGTTACCTGATCCAAAGAGAAATGACACCCCTGTGGGGGGTAGAAGCTGCCATCACCTGTGATTTTCAATAACAGTCTTTCTCTTTCTCTCTCCCTCTGCCTCTCTTCCTTCAGCTATGCTTTTTGTAAACTGATCAGGTAGGAATAGCTACCTTTAAGCAGAGAACCGATAGAAGTTCAGAAAGGTTAAGTGACTTGCCCTTCTATGGACAGAATCTTTCCATCTCTTGTTCTCAAAGTATTCCCATTAACTCCATGCTCAGAAAACAAAGGAGCATGGGTTCCATGTTAGGTTTAAATTGTCTATTTTTATAACAAAAATTTCCAAATCCAGTGCTCTTAAAACTAGCTTTCCTTTCTGTTTATCCTCCATCAGCAGTTTCGAGATCAAAATTTCTGCATGAACTGTCATAAATCTGTACCTGTTCTCACACCTTCTCAACATCCTACTCATCTTTCATGTAAATGTATATCTAGTCTTTTCTGAAATTAATGTTGTGGGGAAATAATTTGACAGCAAATTTGTAAATGTAAAATTATGAGATTTAGCTCACGCTTCCAGAATCACCAATTCTCTAAAGTATTTATCTTTTTGAAGGCAGCTGTTAAAAATCTTTATAATTTTTTTTTAGCCATACCCCAGGCACTTGATTCAGCTATATCATTCTTATAATTTGTGTATGAGATAGGCAATCAACAAATGAATACATTATTGTTGCAAAAAATAAAAATAAATCATTCAAAAGTGGTTCATCCCCACCCACAGCCAAACCCACTCTGTTCCCAGAATTATTTCTCCTGTCTGCTGTGTTGCCTTCTATGATTCTCTTGAGAATTTTCTAAATAAGCATTTACGCACAGTCACATATATAACAGCTTATATTTGTGGGGTCTGAAAGTACTAATTTTGCTATTTTTACATAACTAAGATCACACATTAGAAATGCTTTGCTTTAAAAAAAAATCTACAATATGCCTTCAAGACCTTTCCATATTATTTTAAGAAGAACTTCCTTCCATCATCATCTTTATCCAAATCTGAGACAAGAGGCCTCCTAAATATTGCTCCTCCTCACTGTCAATGTGATCTTTAGAAACATAAATATGATGGTCACCTCCTTGATCAAAACCCTCCAGTGGTTTCCCAATGCAATTAAAATAAAATCCAAACTTTCTCCCTTGGCTTCTGAGCCCGTCCAGGCTCTCTATCTTGTTTCCCCCGAATTTATCTCCTGATAGGAGCCTGGCGGGCTACAGTCCACGGGACTGCACAGAGTCGGACATGAGTGAGCAGTTCAGCCCAGCACAGCACAGCCTTTCTCTCTAGCCTTGCTTTTGTTGGAAGATTCCACTGGCAGTGCTTTGTTCTAACTGGAATCCTCTTCCCCAAACTTACTTCACTCTCTGCTCAAATGTTCATGCCTCCAAAAGCCCTTCTATGGACAACATCTTTCTCTCCATCTCTTGTTCTCAAACTATTCCCATTAACTCCAGTGTTACTGTTTACTATTGGGTAGGTCTGTTATCGTCGGTCTCCCTCATTCAAATGTCATCCCTAAGAGTACATGAGTACTCTTTATTGTGTTCACTCTCATCTCCCCAGAAGCTAGGGTTGGGCCTGCAGGTTCACAAATAAAGGACTGACTGAATGATTCAGTCTCCGTCTTTATAACTGCTGCATAGTATTCCACTGAATGTCTTTATCTGCTTGGTTAATTAGTTCCCTTTGTAGCACATTTGCTTGTTTGCTGTGCTGTCACAGGCAAGGCTGTGGTGAATATTGAGAGAAAACTTTCATTCGGAGGAAGAAGAAGAACCTTCTGCATTAGCCTGCGAAGGTTTTATTGTTTGACCTGAGTGCTGTTTGGGTGAAGACTGTTGGCTTCTCACTCAGCTATTGTTCTGCCTGGTTTTCTGTATATGAGTTTTATTTTACAATCAAAAGGTAGGAGAGAGACAGAGAGAAACAGGTGAACAGAGAGACAGAGAGTTTCTGAACCACGTAATTTGCTCCAGCCAAAACCTCTGACCCAGGAGGCATGGAGGAGGAGGCATAGCCCTGGGCACCCTGGTGCTCAATTTCTCTCTCCACTGGAGTAAGGGTGCGGTCATCACCTGCTTATATCTCTTTAAAAGAATCATTTACCCAGCAAATAGCCACTTTGGATTCTCTCTACTTGATGAATGAAACCAAAAATTCTAAGTCTGGTTGTTCATTATGGCTGAGAAAAGCAGTTAATGAGAAAAAAAAAAAGGTTTGAGTTGGAGCAAATGAGTGCACCTGAGAATCCTATCTCTATTAACCAACCTTATAGAAAGGTGATGATAAACAACAAATACAATTAGGAAGACAATCACCAAAGTTACAGTTCCAGATGGGATGCTGTGGGTAATACTTTGAAACCATCCTTGTGGGTCTAGCACAGACAATGATCAGCGAGCTGTCCAGCTGAAAGTTTTCAAATTAGTGCAAGAGGGCAGATATTTAGAAAAAGTTTCAAAGATTTCCTTTTGCAGTAATTGTACATTCAGAGAGGCATTATCATGTAAATGAAATTTGATTTGTTTCCAGTAGTAGGTACTATGATTGAATTAAACAGGAGTAACACAAAAATGGCAATTAATACAAGTTACAGATTAAGTTGTAAATTGCTTATGGCTATAACAAAAGGAAGTGGGACACAGGCCTGTATAAAATATGACTGATTATAGCGAAAGAAATAGCTACTATGACCATGATTGGTCCCTGTGAAATGTCCAGTCTAAATTCCAAGTTCTTCAGTGCTGGCAGCAAGTATAAACACAAACCCTCCTAGCCACTGCAGATTCCCCATTGTATCTGCCCTGAGCTCATCTTCAATAACTTAGACAAAGTTTTCATCAGTCACGGGTGTAATTCTACCTATGTTTATTTATTATTCCAACCCATCCCACTTAACCAGCTGATGAATCCTCCCTTTCTCCTTGACGTCTATGATCCGTGGGTCTCAGGATTTACACCCTAGTTTCACACTCTCCATCACATCCCCCAATTTAACAATTCACGTAGTAGGGGAAAGAACGAATTCTTTCAAAAAGAAGGAAATAAATTGTTGAGCTCTGCACACACACACACATCCATTGGACAGTTTTCATTGGGATATTTAGGCATATTATTTCACACCTGAAATGGAACAGTGTGATGGGACCTGTTCCATGGGGGTAAATCTCATTAGCTTTCTAATCAAACCAGTCAAGGGAAAGGACACGACTATTCTTAATTGAGAAATTAAAACTACCTCTGGCTTGGAGGGAATTAGCTATAAAAAGATAAGAAAATTACTGATACTGTACAAAATTCGGTTAAATTCTTAGCAAGAGTTTTTTGCACTTAGGTCAGAGTTATGAATCAAATACCCCCAAAATTAGCCACATTGCTTTAGGTAAGTGACTTTCCTCACTTGAAATGAGTTACTTGACCACTAAGACTCCAACTATGTCTCAAAATTTTGCATAAATGTCTACTTTTTGGAGCTACTTAAGATATAACTTTAAAGATGTACATGTTTCTAATTTGAAAGAGTTTGAGGAAAGAATCTCTTGGCATAGACTATTTTTCCATCTATTTGTGTTACACTATTTCCAATTCACTGAAAGGACACCAACCTAGACCCAGGCTCACGCCCTAGTTGCAGAAGTAAAGATTTAGTCTGTTATTACTTTAAAGGAAGAAAGCTGTTGGAACCAAGGACTTCTTTCCAGTTTCTAAGTGGATAGAAAATGTAATTGCACCTCTTGATGTTATTGTTATTTATTGATTTATAGCCCATGCTTCACAAGATTAAAAGAACTGCAGAATTTCAAGCAACACTTTTTCCCTCCTAAGACTTGCTTATTATTTTTCCAGCAGTGGCTGGTTCCAAAGGTTAAGTATGTATAGCTCTGAGTTCTTTTTGATGTGAGAATCAATCCACTATCATCCACTGAACTGGGCTTAAGGGGAAGCTGAAATTCAAAATCTAGGCGTACACTCCAGAGTGGAGGACTTCCCCAAGTTGTCATTTATGTGATGGGTATTCTGCTGAGGATTTAAATTAAGACAGGACTTCACTGCTAGTGCAAGTGACTCTTGTAAGAGAAAATAATTTTCCTCTCCAAGCAAAGCCACTATGGATGTACATTATAGACCTGTTATCTTTACTTAGACTGTGAGCTCCTCAAAGGCAAGGCCTATGATTTATTCATGTCTGTGTCCTCAAAGAGTTACGTGCCTGACATATAGCATCATAAGTGATTTTGAACCGATGGCTCATAAGTTCTTTCCTGACATGGCACCATACTGATGCATAAAAGGTAAATGGCCTGGTGAACAATATATACTTTATAATACAAAAAAATTAATATAAAAGATAATATATAGTATCTATACAGATATATAACTTTAATATATTATAAAGTATATATTATTTTAAATATATAATATGTTGTATATCATGCAAATATATATATATATGCATAGAAGTAAGATACAGTCTAGTATTAAGCAAAAGATAGAAATAGATCATTTTAGCAGGCTAACTTAAATTAAAAATACATAAAAGTGGAGCCAACATGTGATAAAAATTTTGAGGGGATATTATTGGAAGTAAGGAATATTTTTAACAAGAGTAGTTATTTTCTATCAAAAATGTGTGTCAAATATTATCAAATGTCCTTTTTAAAAAATAAGAAGATTCCTTTTTAAGAATTAATAGATTGAATTATATTAGTAAGGTTTTTTATGTCAAACAACTTTTGATTTCTTTCCAAATATTATTTATTAATAGTATGCAATATAAATTTGAGTTGCAATGGTTTTAATTAAACTTTATACAAATATTCTAGTTGAGATTGATCTTCACATTTCTGTTGGGCTATTTTCCTAATCTAATTTACTTTTAGGGTTATTCTAGTTGTATAATATTAATGGGAAGGCTGGAATTGTTCTAGAACTTAATATTGAATTTAGCATTATCATTCTTTGAAGGTATGATAGACTTCATCCATAAAACTATCTGGGCTAAGGATTTTATTTGCAACTAATCATCATTGCAAATTTATCTCTGCAAATAAAATATGTGTATTTTAATTAAATAACATTCTAGAGACATGCATAGCATGAATACAACACCTCCTATTGTTTCCAGTAGATTCTGTTTGTGCATTCCCACCATGAATACTTCTTTAGTAAATAAACAGAATCCATTGGAACTCTTATCACTAAAGACCAACAAAGAAAGATGACTTTTAAATTTTTAAATAAGATTTATAATTTCAGCAATAATCTTTATTTTCTAAAAATTCAAATGTGTTTCCTGTAATGCATTACCTATTGCAGAAATGACATTTTAAACCAATTTGCTAAACTCATTTATTAAAAATTACTCAGGAAATAGATGTCCATATGAAATTTATCTCTGCAAATACAGTAGAAATTTTAATGAAATAACATTATAGAGACATGCACAGCATCTCAGATTTATGATCTCTGAAAAATAATGCCTTCCATCACGATTTTCAAATGTATTAACGTGGAATGGTGTACATCATGGTCTTGTGCTCAGTCACTTTAATAGTGTCAGACTCTCTGTGACCTTACAGATTGTAGCCCACCAGGCTCCTCTGTCCATGGAATTCTCCAGGCAAGAATAGTGGAGTGGGTTGCCATGCCCTTCTCCAGGGGATTTTCCTGACCCAGGATCGAACTCACATCTCCTGTGTCTCCTGCACTGCAGGTGAATTCTTTATCCAGTGAACCAACTTGGAAGCCCCACAGTGAGGTCTTACATTTCATCCTTCATATGTCTATGACTTTATTCTCAATAGTATTTCAAAATTTTTGTAATTGTTGACTATTTTTATAGTTGGTGGATTCTTTCTTTTAGTACTCTGAATATTTCACTGCATTCCCTGTGGTTTGCATATTTTCTGAGGAGAAAGGTACGTATTTTTTATGGAGATGAAGAAGAGATAATGGCACATCCACATAACCTGTTGCAGTCCAAAGAAAGGAAAGAAATGTAGATCTGTATATACTGGCATGTAAATATTAACATTTAAATTAAAGATATTTACAGTTAAAGAAGGGAAGACATTTCAAAAGACGATGCTAATGTATGTTGCAAAATAATTTAAATATATGAATATATATGTATTAATAATATGTGTTTATGTTCATACATGCTTACACAAATATACATTTTAATATCTGGGATTATATCACTAAACCTGTTAGCAGTATTTAATTTTAATATTTATTTATTTATGGCTGTGTTAGGTCTGAGCTGTGGTGTGTGGGCTTAGCTCTCCCATAGCATGTGGGATCTTAGCTTCCCTACTGGGGATTGACATGTATCTCCTGCATTGGCAAATGGTTTCTTAATCACTGGACCACCACCAAAGTCCCAGTATTTAATTTTAAATAATTGTTTACAGAAGATGATGAGTTGAAAAGATACATTTTCACTTCATGTATTACTTACTGTATTTCACTTGTTTGTTTAAAGACCGTGCCTTATTTTGATGATGATATCAAGCAGTCCATTTTGAAAACATAAATAAACAGAGTCCTAAAGTTCAGTTCAGTTCAGTTGCTCAGTCATTCAACTCTTTGCGACCCCATGAATCGCAGCACGCCAGGCTTCCCTGTCCATCACCAACTCCCAGAGTTTACTCAAACGCATGTCCATCGAGTCGGTGATGCCATCCAGTCATCTCATCCTCTGTCGTCCCCTTCTCCTCCTGTCCCCAATCCCTCCCAGCATCAGGGTCTTTTCCAATGAGTCAACACTTCACATGAGGTGGCCAAAGTACTGGAGTTTCAGCTTCAGCATCAGTCCTTCCAATGAACACCCAGGACTGATCTTCTTTGATGGACTGGTTGGATCTCCTCACAGTCCACGGGACTCTCAAGAGTCTGCTCCAACACCACAGATCAAAAGCATCAATTCTTTGGCGCTCAGCTTTCTTTGAGAAAGTGACTTTCACAAGTTGAACATTCACAAATCCAACTGTCACATCCATACATGACTACTGGAAAAACCATAGCCTTGACTAGACAGATCTTTGTTGGCAAAGTCTCTGCTTTTTAATATGCTATCTAGGTTGGTCATAACTTTCCTTCCAAGGAGTAAGCGTCTTTTAATTTCATGGCTGCAGTCACCATCTGCGGTGATTTTGGAGCCCAAAAAAATAAAGTCTGACACTGTCTCCACTGTTTCCCCATCTATTTGCCATGAAGTGATGGGACCAGATGGCATGATCTTAGTTTTCTGAATGTTGAGCTTTAAGCCAACTTCTTCACTCTCCTCTTTCACTTCCATCAAGAGGCTTTTTAGTTCCTCTTCACTTTCTGCCACAAGGGTTGTGTCATCTGCCTATCTGAGCTCATTGATATTTCTCTCGGCAATCTTGATTCCAGCTTGTGCTTTTTCCAGCCTGGCGTTTCTCATGATGTACTCTGCATATAAGTTAAATAAGCAGGGTGACAATATACAGCCTTGATGTACTCCTTTTCCTATTTGGAACCAGTCTGTTGTTCCATGTCCAGTTCTAACTGCATATAGGTTTCTCAAAAGGCAGGTCAGGTGGTCTTGAATTCCCATCTCTTTCAGAATTTTCCACAGTTTATTGTGATCCACACAGTCAAAGGCTTTGGCATTGTCAATAAAGCAGAAATAGATGTTTTTCTGGAACTCTCTTGCTTTTTCGATGATCCATCAGATGTTGGCAATTTGATCTCTGGTTCCTTTGCCTTTTCTAAACCCAGCTTGAACATCTGGAAGTTCACGGTTCTCGTATTGCTGAAACCTGGCTTGGAGAATTTTGAGCATTACTTTACTAGCGTGTGAGATGAGTGCAATTGTGCGGTAGTTTGAGCATTCTTTGTGATTGCCTTTCTTTGGGATTGGAATGAAAACTGACCTTTTCCAGTCCTGTGCATCCTAAACTGACAACTCACCTCCAAACCTGTCTCTGCCGCAGAAGAACAGAACTCAAGAGTCACCTCAGGAGAATAACTCCTGGGTTGATAGCAAGTGGATCATAGTGAGTTGGATTCTAGAACAAATGATCCCAGGAAAATAAAAACCCACAGTTGATCATACTGGGCACAGAGAACAAGGACACCAAGGGCAGAGAATTCTGTCCCAGAAAGCCACCTCACCGGAAGGGTCACCCCAGAGAGAGCGCTATGAGCTGACCACAGAGTAGAAGGCCATGATGCAGGTTCCATGATAGGACCCATGGAAGCAAGGGAAAGCAATTATTCAAGATTTATACATATTATGCACAAATAGGCTTCCTAAATGCTGAAAGTGACACCGTGCATGATCTTTAGGATCATGTTTATCTTTATCTTTAGGATCACGTTTATCTTAAAGTTTATCTTTAAGATAAACTATAGAACTCTGCAGGATTACATGTATCCAGAACTTAATCATTATTAACTAATCATATTTTCTAAGTTTTAAAACATTAATCAAAACAAAAAATACCAGACATTAAGTGAAAAAAAATCATAGTATATCTAGTTTAGATCCTCCCTTCCCCCTTCCACTCCCTCCAGCCTCACCCGGCCCAGGCTTATGGTAAAGAGAAACCCAAAATAACTGGGACTGTTGGTGCCACAGCTGTCCTTTATTCAAGGAATAAATAGATATAGACTCTGTTGGATTTATTTTTTACCCTAATGCCTTTCTTGACTTGTGTGTAGTTTCTTACCCCAATATATTTTCCAGTTGAGCGGATTCCTCAAGTAATTTTTGTATTGTAGAAACGGACAGGTGTGGGGTTTATTTGTGCTGCAAATAAGTATTTTCTTTCAAGTAGGAAAAGGAGTGGGAACCCATTTACTTGTTGAAAAGCAATTCAATTTCCTCGGTGACTGTCAAACAAGCCAGGGATGAAATTGATCAATTTCAGAAAAGTAATGAAAAGAATTGTCTAGGGAGTCTAAAGGGTCTATTTTGGGAGAAAATCAGTATGTAGATAGACTTCAAGCTAATAAAATTATGGCCAAACTGAGTAACAACAATTTTTTATATCAATGTCATTATCAGAAAAATATTTATTGGGTTTCTTACTATGTATAGTATAGATCTGAGACCACATTCTTTGCGGTTTCTGATATGCCAAAGTCCTCATATCATGCTTAGCTCTTCTTCTAGTTATTTCAACTCACCTATGCAGCACTCATGTGATTTCTGCTGCGTAAAAGGTAAACTGTGCATCTATGTGTGTGGATGTTTGTGTAGTGAGGTAGTGTCAGCTACAGGAAAGAGGTAACAAGGCAGTTGACAACAACTGGGTAGAAAAACCAAGTGAAGAATTTAGCTAGGTAGAAATTGTGACGCCATCATCACATATCTGACAAGACCAAACTAGCCAGTGAGTATGTGACCCACTGGGTCACAGTAGGAAATACATTTTTCCCAAGTAGTAGTCTAACTTCTTGGAACCAGAGATCAAATTGCCAACATTGGATCAGAGAAAAAGCAAGAGAACTCTAAAAAAACATCTAATTCTGCTTCACTGACTATAATAAAAGTCTTTGACTGTGTGGATCACAACAACACCTGGAAAATTCTTAAAGAGATGGGAATACCAGACCACCTTACCTGCCTCCTAAGAAATCTGTGTGTAGGTCAAGAGGCAACAGTTAGAACCAGACATGTAACAACAGACTGGTTCAAAATTGCGAAAGGAGTATGTCAAGGCTATATATTGTCATCCTGCTTATTTAACTTATATGCAGAGTTATATACTCATGCGAAATGCTGGACTGGATGAAGCACAAGCTAGAATCAAGATTGTTGGGAGAAATATCAGTAACCTCAGATATGCAGATGACACCACCCTTATGGCAGAAAGTGAAGAAGAACTAAAGAGCCTTTTGATGAAGGTGAAAGACAAGAGTGAAAAACCTGGGTTAAAACTCAACATTCAGAAAACTAAGATCATGCCATCTGGTCCCATCACTTCATGGGAAATAGATGGGGAAACAGTGGAAACAGGGACAGACTTAATTTTCTTGGCTCCAAAATCACTGCAGATGGTGACTGCAACCATGAAATTAAAAAAGACACTTGCTCCTTGGAAGAAAAGCTATGACCAACCTAGACAGTATATTACAAAGCAGAGACATTATTTGCCAACAAAGGTCTGTTTAGTCAAAGCTATGGTTTTTCCAGTAGTCATGTATGGATGTGAGAGTTGGACGATAAAGAAGGCTGACTGCCAAATAATTGATGCTTTTGAACTGTGGTGTTGGACACGACTTTTGAGAGTCCCTTGGATTGCAAGGAGATCCAATCAGTCAATCCTTAAGGAAATCAGTCCTGAATATTCATTGGAAGGACTGGTGCTGTAGCTGAAGCTCCAATACTTTGGCCACCTGACTCAAAGAACTAACTCATGAGAAAAGACCATGATGTTGGGAAAGACTGAAGGCAGGAGGAGAAGGGGATGACAGGATGAGACGGTTGTATGGCATCACTGACTCAATGGACATGGGTTTGAGCAAGCTCTGGGAGATGGTGAAGGACAGGGAAGCCTGGCGTGCTGCTGTCCATGGGGTGACAAAGAGTTGGACATGATTAAGTGACTGAACAAAAAGTCTGACTTCATAAAAGAGTTTAAAATGTAGTCAGAGGGACTTATTTTATCTTAGAAATAGTTATATTTTTTATTGTTTTTAAAGCTGGAGATTAAGATTATACTAATAGTGTATTAGATTTATCTAAGAAGAGGATTGATTGGAGCAGTAGTAAAAGACAAGAAAAACAATTACCAGGAGTGTGACATAATGTTTGTGTGAGAAGAAAAGGTTATACTTCAAGGACTGGAAAAGATAAAACTGGAGAAGGGAAAGTTTGAAGGAATTGTGAATGTGATCTGCTCTAATATGGAAGAACCAAAGATAATGTGACTCTTAGAATTAGATTTCCTTTGATACATGGACATTATGTTCCTAGGACTCAGAAAATCTGGTTTCTCTTTCCAGCAGTGAGATGTGTATTTGAAAGTTAGTTATTTAAATGCTTAGAACCTCAGACCCTCGCACTGATAAAAAGGCCAATCAGCTATAATCAGAACGTGTCATTTCCAGTACAAGCAACCTCACACTAGTCTGATGACTGAACCAGACATCTTTAATCTATCATGGAGCTTTCCCAGTGGGTATAAATGAAGCCTCATTATCAACTAGGTTCTCTAGACAACCAGCATCAACTGAAGGAATTTTGAATTTACAACGAAATCAGGTTCTAAAGTAGAATGTACATATTTTGCAATGTTTCTTCACATTCTTGAGGTTTTTAAAAAAATTTATTTGTTTGGCTTGTCTGGGTCTTAGTTGCAACATATGAGACCTAGTTCCCTTACAAGGGATTGAACCCAGGCCTCCTACATTGGAGACAGAATCCTCACCACTGGACCACCAAGGAAGTCCCATTGTTTTTGAGTTTTCAATCCTTGAATTCTACTGTTTGCAATTTTTGCAAACCGAGAAACATTAGACCCTTTGCTGGAAATAGGAAAGTTGGAAAAGGGAGCAGTTCATGGGAGGCTAGAGAAAGGGTGTGTGGGGCAAGCTTCTATCAGGAGTGTTGATGTCAGAAGTTCACCCTTGAGTGCCCTTGGTTACCACAGCTACAATCTTTCAATCAGGAATAAGAATGCTCAACAGAATGAGCAGTACTGGGTAAAGAGCAGAGAAACTCAGGTCAGTACACTGAGAAAACATCAAGAAATTGATGTTGAGATATGCATGTACCAGAATGAAGGTCCTTTTCTCTTGTCAGGGAGAGGAGGCAAATGCCATCGTTCCCACTTGAAAGAGCAGTTGAGGAATCAGGCAGCTTATTGTGAAGGGCAAGGGTAACATGAGAACAAGCAGCAAAAGTAAAAGCAGATAGATCCAGAATCTTGGACTCTGGCAACAACCTTTCACAGAGATAAAGGATGCCCCTTCACCATTGAACATTTGGTTGTGAGACTTCCGGTCTCAGCTAGTTTCTTCCGCATACTTGAATACCCGGCATACTGAGTTGGTACTCCTCCCAGGAGTATTCAATTCCTACCTGCTGCAAGGTCTTTGGTTAATGAATACATACTCATGAACAATTCCATTTTAATTGCCTGTTTTTTTCTGAGGAACAAAACCCCAGTCAATAAGATTCTAATTTTGTAGCACGCAGACTAACGTCTATGATACAGTATATAATTATTGCAACAAGCTTTATCTACAGAGAGCTTGAAAATCTGTCCTGAGTGTACATGATGGTGATGTACAAGTGGAATTAACTGAAGGTTTCTGATCTTTGGGAAACTTTGGATCTGTAGAAGCAAATCCCATCTCATTTGTCTTCATTAATAAATTCCTCCCCTATTTTTATTTTTTCATGAAGGAATAACTGTAATAAAGAAGCTTCATTAAATTCTATATTATATGCTAATTGAACAGACTCATATTCCAGATGTTACACATTTATTTAAAATATGGCACCTCTCTTAATTATAAGTAAAGTAACCATGTAACAATATGACTATTAAGATTATTTCCTGGTTATGATGCCAAATGATCTTAACTTTGAAATTGTGATATCTCACTTTATTCCTCCACATGCGTGGAAGACCTTTGCCTCTTTTCATAGGACTATGTTCTTTAATTAGATCTTCATTATTTTGTCAAATGTTTAACTCCTCATTGTCTTCTCTGCTCTTGCACAGACCTATTGGTTATCTCAGTTTGTTTAAAGACAAATATATACTTCCCAGGCACTAGCTTTTTCTCTCTTTTATCTTCTTTCTTCTATTTTAGTGCATCCCTGCATTCCTAACTAATGACCTCTCCTCAGAAACTTCCCAAGTTAAACCAAAACCATTCTTCTCCCCTGGGATTTCATGCAATTGCTTCATTCACTCAGATTCACCTCCTATTATTATCTTGCCTTTCTGTTTCTTCATATTTTTGTAGATAGATTATTGTTGGAATCAGGGGCCAAATCTGCCAGTCCTTCTAATGGTGAATGTATTTCTGACTGTGACAATCATTGCCTACATAATTTTTCCTGCTTTATCTCTATTAGGCATGTCAGGGGATGCAGTTTTCATCCTTACTAGTCTATCAATTCTATTTTCTTTAAATAAACTCCTCTTGCTGATCAAATCCATGCATTTATGTGCCATCTTCTTTCATTTGGTCCTACGATATCATTTATTTAATCGTGCTCCTCTGAGACCTACTCTTCAATTTTATTCTCAGAGATCCCCATGATGAAAAAATGTGAGAAAATTACAAAGATAACAGAAATACTGAAGTGAAAGGCACTTGAAGTCCTAGGACAGACACAGAAACAGATTAAAAATATGATGAGTGTGGTGACAGAGATGTTCGCAGGGCATCCTAAGGTAACTGAAAGGAACCTCTCAGTGGCCTGTGAGACTTCAAAAGCATATGACTGATAATCACAGGGAAGCTGACAACTTCATACCTAATACTGAGCAGTATAAATCAATCCAGGCTTTCGTGGTGGCACAGACAGTGAAGAATCTGTCTGCAATGCAAGAGACCCAAGTCCCATCCCTGGTTGGGAAGATCCCCTAGAGAAGAGAATGGCAACCCATTCCAGTATTTTTGCCTGGAGAATTCCATGGAAAGAGGAGCCTGGAGGGCTACAACCCATGGGGTCACAAAAAGTTGAACATGACTGAATGACTAACACACACACACACTAGAAATCAAGTGTTCTGAAGGATAATTTGGCAATTTGTCTCTATATCACTAAAGTGATTTCTACCCTTTAAAAATCTTCTAGAGAAAAAAGTGCCCCAAAACTGGAACGCGATTGCTCAAAGATACATGGATAAAAGGGCTACTACAGTCCATGAGGTCACAGAGAGTGGGACATGACAGAGCGACTTTCACTCACTTGGATAAAAATGATCACATAGTATAAACTACTTACTTTTAATCCTAAAGCGACCAAACTAGACTGTATGCTAACTTCCTTTTTTCATGCCCAAACAGATATTTCCTGGTTTCCCATTTACTCTGCCCACAATGGCCAATTGTGGACTGGAATGCAAAAGTAGGAAGTCAAGAAACACCTGGAGTAACAGGTAAATTTGGCCTTGGAGTACGAAATGAAGCAGGGCAAAGGCTAATAGAGTTTTGCTAAGAGAACGCACTAGTCATAGCAAACATCCTCTTCCAACAACACAAGAGAAGACTCTACACATGGACATCACCAGATGGTCAACATCGAAATCAGATTGACTACATTCTTTGCAGTCAAAGATGGAGAAGCTCTACACAGTCAGCAAAAACAAAACCAGGAGCTGACTGTGGCTCAGATCATGAACTCCTTATTGCCAAATTCAGACTTAAAGTGAAGAAAGTAGGGAAAATCACTAGACCATTCAGGTATGACCTAAATCAAATCCCTTATGATTATACAGTGGAAGTGAGAAATAGACTTAAGGGACTAGATCTGATAGAACAAGTGCCTGATGAACTATGGACGGAGGTTCGTTGACATTGTACAGGAGACAGGGAGCAAGACTATCCCCAAGAAAAAGAAATGCAAAAAAGCAAAATGGTTGTCTGAGGAGGCCTTACAAATAGCTGAGAAAAGAAGAGAAGAGAAAAGCAAAGGAGAAAAGGAAAGATACACCCATTTGAATGCAGAGTCCTAAAGAATCAAAAGGAGAGATAAGAAAGCCTTCCTCAGCGATCAGTGCAAAGAAATAGAGGAAAACAACAGAATGGGCAAGACTAGAGATCTCTTCAAGAAAATTAGTGATACCAAGGGAACGTTTCATGCAAAGATGGGCTCAAAAAAGGACAGAAATGGTATGGACCTAACAGAGGCTGAAGATATTAAGAAGAGATGGCAAGAATGCACAGAGGAACTGTACAAAAAAGACCTTCACGACCCAGATAACCACGATGGTGGGATCAACACCTAGAGCCAGACATCCTGGAATGTAAAGTCAAGTGCGCCTTAGGAAGCATCACTACGAACAAAGCTAGTGGAGGTGATGGAATTCCAGCTGAGCTATTTCAAATCCTAAACGATGATGCTGTGAAAGTGCTTCACTCAATATGTCAGCAAATTTGGAAAACTCAGCAGTGGCCACAGGACTGGAAAATATCAGTTTTCATTCCAATCCCAAAGAAAGGCAATCACAAAGAATGCTCAAACTACAACACAATTGCACTCATCTCACACGTTAGTAAAGTAATGCTCAAAATTCTCCAAGCCAGGTTTCAGCAATACGAGAACTGTGAACTTCCAGATGTTCAAGCTGGGTTTAGAAAAGGCAGAGGAACCAGAGATCAAATTGCCAACATCCGATGGATCATCGAAAAAGCAAGAGAGTTCCAGAAAAACATCTATTTCTGCTTTATTGACAATGCCAAAGCCTTTGACTGTGTGGATCACAATAAACTGTGGAAAATTCTGAAAGAGATGGGAATTCAAGACCACCTGACCTGCCTTTTGAGAAACCTGTATGCAGTTAGAACTGGACATGGAACAACAGACTGGTTCCAAATAGGAAAAGGAGTACATCAAGGCTGTATATTGTCACCCTGCTTATTTAACTTATATGCAGAGTACATCATGAGAAACGCTGGGCTGGAAGAAGCACAAGCTGGAATCAAGATTGCCGGGAGAAATATCAATGAGCTCAGATAGGCAGATGACACCACTCTTATGGCAGAAAGTGAAGAGGAACTAAAAAGCCTCTTGATGGAAGTGAAAGAGGAGAGTGAAGAAGTTGGCTTAAAGCTCAACATTCAGAAAACTAAGATCATGCCATCTGGTCCCATCACTTCATGGCAAATAGATGGGGAAACAGTGGAGACAGTGTCAGACTTTATTTTTTTGGGCTCCACAATCACTGCAGATGGTGACTGCAGCCATGAAATTAAAAGACGCTTACTCCTTGGAAGGAAAGTTATGACCAACCTAGATAGCATATTAAAAAGCAGAGACTTTGCCAACAAAGGTCTGTCTAGTCAAGGCTATGGTTTTTCCAGCAGTCATGTATGGATGTGAAAGTTGGATTTGTGAATGTTCAACTTGTGAAAGTCACTTTCTCAAAGAAAGCTGAGCGCCAAAGAATCAATGCTTTTGATCTGTGGTGTTGGAGAAGACTCTTGAGAGTCCCTTGGACTACAAGGAGTTCCAACCAGTCCATCAAAGAAGATCAGTCCTGGGTGTTCACTGGAAGGACTGATGTTGAAGCTGAAACTCTAATACTTTGCCACCTGAGGCAAAGAGCCGACTCACTGGAAAAGATCCTGATGCTGGGAAAGATTGAGGGCAGGAGGAAAAGGGGCCGACAGAGGATGAGATGGTTGGATGGCATCACTGACTCAATGGACATGAGTTTGCATGGACTCTGGGAGTTGGTGATAGACAGGGAGGCCTGGGTGCTATGGTTCATGGGGTCGCAAAGAGTCGGACATGACTGAATGACTGAACTGAACTGAACTGAACAATGGCCAAACTGATATTCCTGAAACACTAGCTTTTGTGTTTTATTTTCCTATTTAAGAACCCGCCATTGTAGCTTATGTACCAAAGCATCTCCTTCTACATGTATTTGGCTGTTTGTCAAAATATATCTGATTCCTTGTATCCAAGAAAATTTTGGAATGCACTCTCTAACTTCTGTTCCTCTATTCTGTTCCTTGGGCCAGAAATCTCTTGTGTGCCCTTCCATAATGACTTTCCAACCTTCCATCCTGTTCTTTCCCTTCAGAGGCTTCCTACTTGGATTATACAACTGGGCTCCAATGTCCACTGGCTTTCAATACTTTGACCACTGAGGATTTTGATTTTCTCCACAATTCAGAAGCTGTTCAAGAGAAAGTTTAAAGTGCTTCCAAGGAGATGAAATTTTAAAATTTTCTAATTATGCTGTTATTTACCAATGTCATTATATTGTGTTCTATAATATATTAACTTGGAAAAATAACAAAACACATATGTATCTTTACCCAGACCAATTTATTTGTTCAAATATATTTTGGGTGGTCTTCCTTGACTGATTTTGTACTTTACTAAGCCCTGTGTATGCCATCACATTTAAGTCTTCTTTCTTTTGTAAAAAAAATAATTATTTATTTGTTTGGCTGTGTCGGGTCTTAATTGCAGCATGGGGGATCTAGTTCCCTGACGAGGGGCTGAACCCAGGCCCCCTGCAATGGGAGCATGAAGTCTTACCACTGGATCACAAGGGAAGCCCTGTCTTGTTTCAATGCTACTTTTCTATCTCCTTCTTTGCTGTGAAGAGAAGCAGAGCAGACTTAAAGGAGAAGACAGTCAATGCTTTAAGGTTTTAAATATGGAAGACTTACTCATCACTGGAAGAGAGATTTTCAAAAGGCCTTTTTCATGTGTTTTTATTAATGATTAGACAGAAATTTCTTTGTTCTCATTCCTATTATTTCTCCCAGCCATGTCAAAATAAATGGCAAATTAAAGAATTCTCTCCTCCTTTGTGTCCCTAGTTATCCACAGTGGCAGGAATCGTGTTTTTGTTTGCTTTTCTCTAAAGGAATTTTCGGCTTCTTTACATCTAATCTGGAGGTGGATTTCCTCCATTCACATCCTTCCTCACAGGGCTATCACTGAGGTATTTATGCTTCATTTTATTCTTAAAGACTTAATTTTTTCCATTACTGATTCATTAGTGAAATTTGAGTCATATGGGGTTTTATAATAATGGTACATTTTAAACTTGTATTGATATATTTTGGTAGGTTTTGGAGGAAGGTGGCATAAATCTGCTTCTATGTCATTATTCCCTCCCACAGTGAATTCTCCCTCTTTTGTTATCTTACTCTTGGTCATTAAGTGATGACAAAGACTAATCAGGCAGGCTATAATTTTCACCACGGAACGTAAAGATCCTGTGGTCCCTGAGTCCATCAAAAAACCCACCTGTATATCACAGGAAGCCCTTGTCTCACTGCAGATAGTACAGTGTCCTCTTTTCAAGTTATTTCTAACCTCTATCATTACCAAGTAACTGTCTACATTATATGATAGTAATTAGAGACATCATATGGTAAAGATATGATACATTAATTCAATAATAAAATTTATTGATCTCCACTATTGGAAGGGACTTAAAATAATCAGCAAAACAGACAAGGGCCTGATGCAGCTTATAACCTAGTGAAACAGATGATCATTAAACAGATAGTCACACAAACTAGAGAATATCACAATTATGTCCACTGCTAGTAGGAAATGGCAACCCACTCCAGTACTCTTGCCTGGAAAATCCCACGGACGGAGGAGCCTGGTGGGTTACAGTCCATGGGGTCGCAAAGAGTCAGACACATCTGAGCAACTTCACTTTCACTTTCAGTGAAAAGAGGTGCGTGTTGCTTTGAAATGCTGTAAAGTTGACATTAAGACTCATCCTAAAAACCAGGGAAAGCCATTTTGAGCAAGCAGATGCTGAGTTCAGGTCTAAAGGCATGGCGTTAACTAAAGAGAAAGACGGAGAGATGGTGAGGGGGGAGAGAGAGGTTGTGAGGTAAGGCAGTGCGTTTTGATGTAGAGGAAAGAGTATGAGCAAGGGCACTGTGGTGGAAGAGGACACGCTGAACTGAGGACCTGGGGGAAGCCAGAGTGAAAAGTCGGGGGCGTGGTGTAAGTGCACGCTGCTCCCTTCCACGGAGCAGGAATTCAGTGCCTTCAGGGTGACGTTTCACCTTCCTGTCGTCTGTCCAGAAAGCCCAAATAGCTCACAGAGACCTTTTTTTTCCTTCTCACTGATTGCATCTGCTCAGTCAGTTTGTTTACCCCAGATAAGGATTGGTACATTGCATAGTGTTTCATCCATCATTAAAGCATTAAGCTCATCTTTCCATTGTTATGTGTGAGCCAAGCAGAGCAAAACTCTATAGAACATTTTAAGAAATCTGAACTTTGCCCCAAAGCACTAGAAAATGACAAAATGGCTATAAGAAAGAAAGAAAAGGAGAGGGATTTTTTGAAAATATAGCTCCAGCTTTTGGGTACATAAATAATTGGATAGTAATCTACCCTTTTCCTTGTTAAACCTCATCTCTTCTTTCCAAGATCTGGCTTTTATACTCCCAAACCATCCACATGTCTATATTGACAAATTCAGCCTTTCCTGATACATTGATACTTCTGTCCTTTCTCTGATTGATATAGCAATCCTTCATATAAATTAGGGGCAAGTGGAAAGTGCTCTAAGTGGAAATGGTTTGAGACTATCCCAGGACTTCTCTATTGAACAGAGAACAAATCTGAGAGCTGTAAGATTGCTTAACGCAGGTTTTTAAGGAGCAGAAACAATACCTAAGATTTCAGACTAGTGATTCTTACGAAGGACACCTAGACTTTCCCTCTTTTTAGACTGAAGCCATCTTAACAATTTTGAGATGGAACTTAAGACTGTCTGGAGTCTATAAACCAATTTCTCAGGAACAATTTGGTTTGGAGCAAAAGAATAAAGATTCTTTAGTTAAATTAACAATAACAAAATGTCAAAGCATTCAGTCATTTCAAACCAGTAAGTCCAAGGCAATTAAAAGAGAAAAAAGGAACTAAGCTAATGAGCAAAAGATATAAATTCTTAAAATAGGTCTTGCTGATTCCAAAACTAAGTATCTCTTTGTTGATATAGCTTCAGTTATTGTATTTAACTATGGAAAGTAATGTCATTCTTAATATAGGGACTTAATAAATTATAATATTACATTCTCCAAAAATCTAAAGTATATTGGTTTTTATATATTAATAACTTATGTGATCTTTTGTATGAATATAGCTATTTCTGAATATTTTGGCTGGACTGTCTAAGAAGTAGTCTGAATTAATGAGCCCTGGTTATTTGAAAGACATCAGTCTTTCCAAGAGACAATGGAATAGATATAAATGATCACTTCCACTAAAAAATTCATCCTGCAGATGTACAGTATAGCAAGGAAATCTTGAACAAATCCATGAGAGGAGAAATTTATTGTCAGTCTGGTAGTCCCTAGTTTGAGTTACTTGTAGTCAATAACATGCATAAATTAATTCTTTCAATACTCTCTTGTACTTGTTAAAGCTCTAAACAATTTGGAATATCTCTCTGGAGCCCTGTTTTTCTGCTCAGCTTGTTTTCTATAAAGATGTTATTCTCTCTTTAAAATACTTAATTATCAGGAAACACATTCACTCTCAAGTTTCTGGTGGAATTTCTTTGTTGAAATGACATGCAAGTTATAATATGCACTGTGATGTAGACAGTTAGTCATGTGTCTCATCATAGGTGCCTGCTATCCCAACTTCAGAGGAATCTGTAACATCAGCTTTACAGCAAGACAAATGTATAAGTGGAAAGAGAAAAGAAGAGAAAGAGGAGAGGAAAAGAACTTTTATTACCATTTTTTTGTAACTATGAAATATATTAAAAATCTAAATCCTTTTTGGGGTAGACACACTCAAAGATAGCCCCCAAGATTTTTGCTTCCTGGTATTCATGCTCTATGGAATTCCTGCTCTTGATTCTGAATGAGACCTGTGACTTTGGCAAATATCATGATCGTAATAGTGTTCCATAAGATTTTAACCCATTTTGCCAGAAGATATTCTCTGCTGAAGGCTTGAGGACAAACGGTTATACTGAGAAGACCCACATGGCAAGAAACACATGCTTGTTGGCCAGCAGTTAGCCAGCAAGAGACTCAAGCTGTCAGTCCAACAGCCCACAGGGGACTAGATGATGACAACCGTGAACTTGAAGATGGATCCTTCCTCATCTGAACTTCAGATGAGACTGTAGCTCTAACCTACACCTTGACTACACCCTCGTGAGGCCCTGAAGCAGAGAAAATCCATTAGGTTGTTCCAAGACCCAACAAACTGAGATAATAAATGTGCATCATTTTCAGCCACTAAATTGGTGGTGACATTGGTGTGTGTACATATATGTAAAATATAATTATTTTGTATTAGACATCATAGTGGGTTATATAATTTCTACAGTATTTTATCTGGAAACTTGCCTTACATCTATGTTCCATTTCACCAATGATTTTATACTTGTTTTAAGTTGCACAAGTCATATGTAATTGCTTTACATATAGGTATTGTACTTGTGCTAAGTTGCTTCAGTCAAGCCCAACTCTTTGCGACCCTATGTACTGTAGCCTGCCAGGCTTCTCTGGCCATGGGATAGGCAAGAATACTGGAGTGGGTTCCCCAGGGGATCTTCCCAACCCAGGGATTGAACATATTTACTTAATTATAGAATTTTATGTTGTTCTTTTCTTTCTCCTCTTGATGGAATTCAATGTATTTCTTATAATTTTACTTATAGTTTAAACTAAATCATCTCATATATTAAACAAACTGCTTAATTAAAAAACACTGCATGAGTAATATATATATTTATCTGGATTCTCATTCATTTATCTTGTAATTATAATTTGGAGCTGGAACACATGTTTAGAAGGGCATGGTCATGACAATCCTGAAGATACAGATGAAATGTATGCAGTTGCCTCTGCCAAGTGTTCCATGGGGAAGGCCATGTGTATGTTAGTTTCCCTTGAAGAGTTTTCACACCACATGGGCTGTTAAATCCAGGCAAGGTGGCCATTATATCTGTAAATTCTACGTAGATTTTGTTTTTGTCTGCAAAGAGCTCACTCAGGCTCTAACAATCTCGTCATCTGCTTGTGCCAGCTGAAAGGTGGTTTTTCGAGTATTCAGTTTGCTGCACACTGGCCCTTTTGCTGTATTCTGCTTCAGGAGAAGGTCTCAATACCAGGACCATATGTGGAAAGGGTACAGTAAACCATCTTCTATCCCTGATTGTGGGCTGTGGTTTCCTCTCATCCCCTGACTGCAGAGAAGCTGCAGAAGTAGATTATGAAATTACTTTTTTTGGTTTTCAGTTTTCTTTATTCCTTCCCCATCCTTGGCAATTTTCTGTGGAGGCTTATTGAGGTCATTTGTGAATTTAAAATGTTGTTTGCTATATTCCATTTAACATTTCTAGTTATTTATATAGAGAGCTTTTCAAAGTATGTGGTTTTCCATAAAGCCTTTTCAAGGTGTATGTGTTGGCTTAGCCTTGTCTTAAAGAGGTAAGAATTATTAGAGATTTGCAGCTGATCTAACACAATCCTCCCTTTCTTCATAACAATCTCTTTTACTAAGTACAAAACTTTTCCATTCATAAGATGCTAGGCTCTCAATCAACTTACTGTGAATAATCAGTTGCCAGTGCAGAGAGAGATAATAAACCTACATTAATAAAAAGATGTCCAAGTACATAGTATGATTCCATTTCCATGCAGTTCCAGAACATACAAAACCAATCAATGGTTACAGAATTCAGAATGGTGGTCACCTCTCATGTTACTAACTAGGAAGGGGTTCAAGGGAAACTTCTGGGATGCTTCAAAGTGATCAAGGTGGTAGTTACATAGGTGTTTACCTATGCAAAAATCCATCAAGCTATATACTTAAGATTAATATTCTGTATGTTATATAAAAAATATAAACTACACACATATCTATAACACATACACATTATAGCTTAATTTAAAAAAAGATTTTCAAAGTGTCTTCTATAAGTCATACTCAAAAAAATTTAGAGTCATTACTTTGATCCTAACCTAGCTATTTTTACTTTATTTTAGTTTTAAAAAGTTAATTGTTCACAGAACTAGAACAAATAATCCTAAAATTCATATGGAACCCTAAAAGACCAAGAATTGCTAAAGCAATCCTGCAGATAAAGAACAAAGCAGGATGCATAAACCTCCAAAAATTCAGACAACGCTGCAAAGCTACAGTAATCAAAACAGAGTGGTATTTGCACAAAAACAGGCTTATAAAGCAACGGAACAGAATAGACAACCCAGAAATAAACCCATACACCTAGAGTCAACTAATGTTTGACAAAAGAGTTAAGAATATACAATAGGAAAAAGACATTCTCTTCAGCAAGTGGTGTTGGGAAAGTTGGACAGCCACCTGTAAATCAAGCTGGAACACACCCTCTCACCACACAAAAAAATAAACGACCCCATGGACTGTAGCCTACCAGGCTCCTCCGTCCATGGGATTTTCCAGGCAAGTGTACTGGAGTGGGTTGCCATTGCCTTCTGCCAAAAAATGGGCAGGAAATCTAAAAAGATATTTCTCCAAAGAAGAAATACAGGTGGCTTGATGGGCACATGAAAAGCTGCTCATTGTTCATTTTAGAGAAAGGCAAATCATAACTATAATGGAGGACCACCTTACACTGGTCAGAATGGCCATCATCAAAAAGTCTACAAATAACAAATGCTGGAGAGGGTGTGGAGAAAAGGGAACCCTCCTAGATTCTTGGTGAGAATGTAACTTGGTGCAGTCACTATGGAAAACAGCATGGAAGTTCCTAAGAAAATTAAAAATAGAATTATCATATGATCCAGAAATCCCCCTCCTAGGCAAATATCCAGACAGAACCATAATTTGAAAAGTCACATGCACGCCTGTCCATCCATGTTCAGAGCAGCACTATTCACACTAGCCAAGGCACGGAAACAAACCAAATGTCCAACAGCAGACGAGCGGGTAAAGAAGACGTGATACGAAGGGATACCGCTCAGCCACAAAAATTACAAAACAATACCATCGGTAGCAACATGAAGGCAATTAGAGATTGTCATACCAAGTGAATTAAGTCAGAAAGAAAAAGACAAACGGTATCATTCACATGTGGAATCTAAAATATGACCCAAATGAACATACCAATGAAATAGAAACAGAAATTTATAACCCCTTAGGTGGTTGACAAAGGGGAGGGGCTTAGGGGAGGGACTGAGTGGGAGGCTGGGATTAGCAGATATAAGCTATTATTTATGGAACAGATAAACAAGGTCCTACCATACAGCACAGAGAACTACATGCAGTATCCTATGATAAATGTATCGGGTGGAGAGGGAGGTGGGAGGGGGGATCGGGATGGGGAATACGTGTAAATCTATGGCTGATTCATATCAATGTATGACAAAACCCACTGAAATGTTGTGAAGTAACTAGCCTCCAACTAATAATAAAAAAAAAAAAGAACATATATACGTATGTATGTATGTGTGTGTGTATAACCGAGTTATTTTGCTGAACAGCAAAAATG
Source organism: Cervus canadensis (assembly GCF_019320065.1). Taxonomy (NCBI): domain Eukaryota; kingdom Metazoa; phylum Chordata; class Mammalia; order Artiodactyla; family Cervidae; genus Cervus; species Cervus canadensis. The sequence continues at coordinate 49,697,229 of NC_057407.1, forward strand.
AACACAACAGTGTAAACCAACTATACTTTAATAAAAGATACTAAAACTGAAAAAAGTTGCTTGTTTTCTCAACAGCTAAATCCCAACAATTATAAGAATTAATGACTTCTAGAACTGGAGGCTGGAATCAGGATACATTAGTAATCCATCCCAGTCACTGTTCTCCTGTTTCTAGGCAAAGCCCTATAATCCTTTTGAACATGGCTAATCTGGTAGCCATCACCAATCAATTAGGGTGGGAAAGTGAAAATAGATCCACTTGGGATGCCTGAACTGGATGATCTCTAAGGGCAAACCAGTCTCATATTTTATGTCTATGACTGACTTATACTGCTCATCTATCAGTAGTCTACACATACGGCATTTGACAGAAAGTGAATATTCACTGATGATCTTTTGTTTTTCAAAGCAAGACTTACTTTTTATGTAATTATGATGGTGTGTTAATTGTCTACCTGCATACAAATTTGTTCTTAAAATCTAGCATCCTACTGGTTTCCCTTCAAATTCAGTCATTACTAGGATGGTGATTATACTGACTGAAATTCCAGTACACTACACGAGGTTAAAGAAAAAGAAAACCTAACAAAACCGTTGCCTCATATATATAATCATCTGAGACTACTGCCATCCAACCCAAGGTTTGCACCCGTCATACCATCCCTTTTTCTCTTTGTTTTCACCAGAAGCTCTGTACATCTGGATGAAGCACCCCCATGGCTTTATTATATTCTTAGCAGAGACCATAGAGGTATGAGGGGAAGTGACAGAAAACTCTCTTTTGCTGTGCCTGGTCTGTGATATCAAATAACTTAGAAGACTTGAACCTTGAATTAGAAAACTTGAACCATTTATTTGCTCAAATTCCTTTCTAAGGAAGATCTCAGGGAAGAGTCAAATTTCAGACTCAATTTATTTTGTCTTTTTGTTCCCTTTGGTGAAGTCCTTGCTTTTCCATGACAAATTATGAATCCTTAAAAATAATGGCTCTGATATTTATATTGACACATCCTTACACTTTTAACCTTCATGTATATCATCTTTTGAAAGAAAAAGCTTCACTAGAAAACTGAATTCATGTAATAATATATATTTTGCCAATTTTTATAAAGCACAGAATGTTTTAGTTTGAATTCCACACAAAGAGAGCTCAAGAAAAGGACTTGAGGACTGGGCGTGCCATCCATGTTGTTGTTGGTTGTGTCAGATATAGATTATTACATTTGATCCCACTCCAAACCGTGTATAGACCAGGAGACTGAGTTTCAGAGAGAAAACAAGTGATAAATCAGAATTCAAACTCAGCTGTGTGTGTACCCAGGGAACTGAAGAGTTGCTCTAACAGCCGGACGTTCATCCTGGACCAGCTTCCATACGTGATCTTAGGCAAATCACTCAGCCTGTGTGGACCTCAGGATCCTCAACTGTGAGAACACAGTTCTGTTTTGCCTCCCAGATATGGCTGCTACAAAGACCAAAATATCAATGAGCCTGTTTGATACTTGGTTGTGACAGCCACTGTTTAAAAAAAAAAAGGGGACTTCTGAGGTGGTTCAGTGATTAAGAATCCACCTGCCAATGCAGGGGACACAGGTGGCATCCCTGGTCTGGGAAGATTCCACTTGCCAAGGAGCAACTAAGCCTAGGCTCTAGAGCCCTCAACAAGAGAAGCCACAGCAATGAGAAGCCTGCACACTGCAACTAGAGACTAGCCCTGCTCACGGCAGCAGAGCAAAGCCAGCGCACAGCAACAAAGACCCAACTCAGCCAAAAATAAATAAATGAATAAATACAATTGGAGGAAAAAAAACAAAAACCTGTACTGCAGCATACCGATCATCTCAGGGTGGAAAGTTCCAGTTGCCCCATCACTCATGAATATGTGTCAAGGATGTGTTGTGTGTTTCTGGGTCCTCTGCAACAGAATGCACAGCTTCAAAAACAAAGAGGAAACCAACTTTATCCCGTCACAATTTTGTTGTTAACTGCACAAAGAAATTGACATCTTTCTATGTGTGAACAAGGAGGTCAATTTAACAAAGGGCCTAAGCAGGGGACATTTGGCCATTGATGTGTGCACCCCTGGCTTTTCTGCCCTAAAAATGCATCTAGTTTCTCAGGGTGCCCACCGTCATTTAGGATCCGGGAGCCCCTGCCTGTGTGTCCTAGATTTCTTTCTTTAACAACAGGTGCCTGCATTACTGAGAGATGGTTTTATTGCATCTTGATGTCATGACTGCAGCTGCTGGTATATAAATAAACTGGAAGCCACCCTGGGGCTTTTTAAAAGCCTAAGACCTACAAAGAAGATATGCCTTAATATGTCTTAGATTTTTTAACAGAGAAGGAGAATGAAAACTTCCACTGAAACTAACTTTTGGTATTTCAACTAAGATTCAATGCCAGTCATTTCTTTCCAGACATCACATGACCATTACAGGAGGAACAAATTAAGTGTAGGCCATGCTGGTGTGCGCTAAACTAGAGTAGCCACTTAAGTTTTTGCAGATGTGTGGATTTCACTCCAATAGTATCATTTCTTGATATTCTTCCTTTCCTACTCTCTGACTTTTGCACCATGTAACACAGAGAAATTACAGTTATTAACAGGTTGGTCCATTTGTTGGCAGAGGAAATTCTAAAAGTCTTTCATTTAACAAAATACTTCTCATTTGCATTCAACAGGATGAGAGAAGAAAAGATGAAACCCTTGAAAAACTACTATGTCTGTGCATTACCAAGGTTCTTAATTTTTTACTGGATAGATTTGTGTGTGTGTGTGTGTGTGTGTGTGTGTGTGTGTATTTTCTCTCTCTCCATTGCCAAAACTATGAGATTGAATTTGGTGGTGCAGTCTCTAGTCTGTAACTAATGGGAAAATTAACTATGGCTCTGGGGAGCTTTTAAAGACTGGCTACAACAATGCAGTATTACATTCTGCCACCATCCAGTCTTTGAGAATGGAAGGAATTGAATTTTAAGTAACTCTTTCAATACCTCCTTTTCAATACTTGTTTAATAGTACATGTCCTTTAACCAAAGAACACAGATGGTACAATGAGGTTTTAATTAGATTTCACGTTCGATACAATTAGCTACAGTTGCAAATGTAAAATGTACAAGAGAGCATTAAGAAATAACTTTATCAAGTCACTTCAATTTGTTAGGTCACTGGCCTTCCCGGATTGCAGTGGGCACACGGCTTAAGATAACAGTGTCATGAATTCCTATTTAAAACATATGCCAGTGGTTAAAATTGGGTCTGATTTGCAGGTTCAAAAATGGTCTTTCTTGACTTCTCTTCTTACAAAAATATGAATAAAGACGAAATCTCTCAAACACAGATGGAAAAGCTAATTTTGGAATTTGGAGAGAACTTATTTTAACAATGAGGCCAATTGGGCTGGATTAGAAATTAAAACACAGCCACAGATGTGTCTGAAATACACCTCATGACATAAGTAGAATTTTCTTCATAAGACAGGATTTGGGAGGTAGATGGGGAGCAGTGCCAAAGTATGTCTCTCACGGTTTTGCCTTCATGAAACAGTAAAAAGTGTAAATAATAAAAAATAACATGCCCACTGCACTCTCCTACCCTGTTACCTAACGTGTGTTGCCTTCTGGGCTGTCTGAACACCGTTCTACCTCAAGAGTGCCTCTTACTTCTATCCCCTCATCTTCAGTTTTGATGTTGTTCAGTGACTCAGTCGTGTTCCAGCTCTTTGCAACCACATCAGGCTTTTCTGTCCTTCACCATTTCCTTGAGTTTGCTCAAACTTGTGGCCACTGAATCTGTGATGCCATCCAACCATCTCATCCTCCGTCATCCCCTTCTCTTCCTGCCTTCAATCTTTCCCAGCATCAGGGTCTTTACCAATGAGTTGGCTGCTTGCATCAGGTGGCCAAACTATTGTATTGGAACTTCAGCTTCAGCATTAGTCCTTCCAACGAATATTCAGAGTTGATTTCCTTTGGGATTGACTGGTTTGATCTTCTTGCTATCCAAGGGACTTTCAAGTCTTCTCCAACACCCTAAATCGAAGTATTAATTCTTCGGCGCTCAGCCTTTTTTACTGTCTAGCTCGCATCCATACCTAAGTACTGGAAAAACCATAGCTTTGACTAGATAGACATTTGTAGGCAAAGTAATGTCTCTGACTTTTTAATGTGTCATCTAGGTTTTTCATAGCTTTTCTTCCATGGAGCAAGTGTCTTTTTAAATTACATGGCTGTAGTCACCATCTGCAGCGATTTTGGAGCCCAAGAAAATAATGTCTGTCACTGTTTCCACTGTTTCCCCATCTATTTGCCATGAAGTGATAGGACCGGATGCCATGATATTAGCCTTTTGAATGTTGAGTTTTAAGCCAGCTTTTTCACTCTCCTCTTTCAGTTTCACCAAGAGGCTCTTTAATTCCTCTTTGCTTTCTGCCTTAAGGGTGGTGCCACCTACTTATCTGAGGTTATTGATATTTCTCCCCACAATTTTATTTCAGCCTATGCTTCATCCAGCTTAGCACTGTGCATCTTTACTTTAAAATATATTAATTCATAACAAGAATCAGGGAGCAAATAGGCTGAGAAGTAGCACAGGGATAGTTAGACAGCAAGGCACTACACCTTGACCGGTGGTCCCTCCTACATTTGAAGCAGGAGGTGCTGCCGTGAAGCAGCATGTTAGCAGGGCATGCAAAGGCGGTGACAGTCCATATACTGTGTCATCTCAGAGGAACAGAAGGTGGGGAAAGGCAATCACTTCACGTCAGCTGATCAGAAACAAATGGAATGAGAAAGAGGAAACATCTCTGATGACACATCAACTCTGGCTGACAGTGGGAGCCTTCAGTTGCTGCGTTTAGAAAAAGCTCTGAGGCTTTCCCTGGTGGTCCAGTGGTTAAAACTCTGCGCTTCTACTGCAGGGGGTGCAGATTCAATCCCTGGGGAGGGGAACAAAGATCCCACATGCCCAATGGTACAGCCAATAAATAAATAAATACATAAAATTTTTAATTAAAAAAAAAAAAGCTTTGTATCTCCCTCTTTAGAAGGAAGAGTTGTGTGATAAAATATGTCTCTGTCATGGGTGAAGGAGGGGTGACTGATTGTAAAGGTCCATGTTTTTAAAAATCACCTAAATAGTCCCTCATAAAATCTGGTTAAATGAATGAAGGCATACACATTGTAATGGTAAATCATATGCGTCAACTTGACTAGACCATGAGGTACCCATAGGTGGTCAGGTATTATCCCAGGGTATCTGGGAAAGTGTTTTTGCCTGAGATTGACGTTGAAATCAAAGGACTTTCAGTGAAGCAGACTGTTCTCCATAATGCAGGATAGCCTCATCTAATCAATTGCAGGTCAGATTAGAACAAAAAGACCAGTTCTCCCTTGAGTTTGAGAGAATTCTCCAGCTGACTTCCTCCGGATTTCATCAGCAGTATTGACTCTTCCTGACTGATGGCCTTTGAACTTGAACATCAGCTCTCCCTGTGTCTACTGCACCACGGGCTGCAGATTTTACCAACCCTCATACTCACGTAAGCAAATTTCTTATAATAAATCTCTCTCCATATATATATATATACACACACACACACACACACAAATATATATACATGAATATATATGCACACACATATATATGGTTCTTAATATGTAATATAAACATTATTGGTTCTGTTTCTCTGGAGAACCCTTTACATACATTAACAAAGAACATCTTATTCTGAAAATCACATTGTGAGGAATATTCAAGCTCAGAAAACCTTATTTGATGTCAAGTATAAAGGATGAAAACCAACACTCTCCATATAACATTATTGCATTTTATAATATTTATATGTAAATACAAAGAAGGCGTGAAAGGAATTTAGTAATTATGAATAGTGGTCATCTCTGGGTATTAGGATTACTGGATGATTTCATCTTTTCAATTGTCCTGATTTCCAAATTCTCTATAGTGAATGCACATTGCTTCAAAGTCAGTAGGAAAAATGCTATTACTTTTTTAAAAAAAAGTAAGCAGCTTAAAAGTCAAGTATCATGGTTAAAATTTTGCTGCTTGCAAACAAGAACAGAGAGTAATCAGTTCCCACAAGAACAAAAACAAAGCTTATGTCAAAAAACTGAAGTTGCAGTTTCCTTCAGCAGGTATCCTACCTGAGCAGATGGTATTTAAGAAAGAAATCACTGCATCCTAATGGGAGGCAGAGATACAATTTTCCCAAAAGGTGACATTAAAAACAGAAGACATTAGAGGGCATCCCCATGCCTTCTTTTCAGTGGTTCACTCTACATATTTGTAGCTTTGTTTTCAGAGGAGCAAACATCCCTAATCTCCAGGTCCTGGTAACTGTGTAAAACATAGGACACTACACACTGCTCAGAATGGCCATCATTAAAGAGTCTACAAATAACAAATGCTGGGGAGGGTGTGGATAAAAGAGAGCCCTCCTATAGTGTGGTGGGAATGTAAACTGATGCTGCCACTATGGAAAACAGTATGAAGGTGACTTAAAAAACTAAAAATAGAGTGATCTAGTAATTTCATTCTTGAGCATATCCCGGACAAAATTATAACTCAAAAAGATACACATACCCAATGTTCTCAGCAGCTCTACTTATAATACCCAAGACATGATAACAACCTAAACATCAACTGACAGATGATGAAAAGATATGGGGTGTGTGTCTGTGTCTGTGTGTATGTATACAGAATATGAATATATTTAGAATTTAGTATTTAGGATATTTAGAAGCAGGTGACATGAATGAGAAGACTGGCAAAGAGGTTGGAGGAGAAATAGGTCTTGGAGTTTTAAGAGTCAAGGAAGGAGAGAATTTCAAAGACAAGAGAAGGATTGGTCAAAGGGAAGACAGTAGCTTTAGAAATTGGATTTTTTTAAAAATGTATTTAAGTGCTTCTATGAGAGGAACTGGGAGACGCAGGTTCGATCCCTGGGTTGGGAAGATCCTCTGGAGGAGGAAATGGCAACCCACTCCAGTATTCTTGCCTGGGAAATCCTAAGGAGAGAGAAGCCTAGCGGGCTACAGTCCATAGGGTCACAAAGGGTTGGACACAACTGAAGCAACTGAGTATGAACATGTGTGTGTGTGTGTGTGTGTGTGTGTGTGTTTGTTAAGTTCAGTTCAGTCGCTCAGTCGTGTCTGATTCTTTGTGACTCCATGGACTGCAGCATGCCAGGCTTACTTGTCCATCACCAACTCCCAGAGCTTATTCAAACTCATGTGCATCGATTCAGTGATGCGATCCAACCATCTCATCCTCTGTCGTCTCCTTCTCCTCCTGCCTTCAATCTTTCCCAGCATCAGGGTCTTTTCCAATGAGTCAGCTATTCGCATCAGGTGGCCAAAGTATTGGAGTTTCAGCTTCAACATCAATCCTTCCAATGAACACTCAGGACTGATTTCCTTTAGGATGGACTGGTTTGATCTCTTTGCAGCCCAAGGGACTCTCAAGAGTCTTCTCCAACACCACAGTTCAAAAGCATCAATTCTTTGGTGCTCAGCTTTCTTTATAGTCCAACTCTCACATCCATACATGACTAGTGGAAAAGCCAAAGGTTTGGCTAGATGGACCTTTGTTAGCAAAGTAATGTCTCTGCTTTTTAACATGCTGTCTAGGTTGGTCATAACTTTCCTTCCAAGGAGCAAGGCATCTTTTAACTTCATGGCTGCAGTCATCATCTGCAGTGATTTTGGAGCCCCCCAAAATAAAGTCTCTCACTGTTTCCATTGTTTCCCCATCTATTTGCCATGAAGTGATAGGACCAGATGCCACGATCTCAGTTTTCTGAATGTTGAGCCAAAACTTAAAAAAGTTTTAAGCCAACTTTTTCACTCTCGTCTTTCACTTTCATCCAGAGGCTCTTTAGTTCTTCTTTGCTTTCTGCCATAAGGGTGGTGTCATCTACATATCTGAGGTTATTGATATTTCTCCTGGCAATCTTTATTCTAGTTTGTGCTTCATCCAGCCTGGCATTTTCATGATGTACTCTGCATATAAGTTAAATAATCAAGGTGACAATATACAGCCTTGACGTATTTCTTTCCCAATTTGGAACCAGTCTGTGTTCCATGTCCAGTTCTAACTGACGCTTCTTGACCTGCGTACAGATTCCTCAGGAGTATTGTATGCTTGACCTGCATACAGATTTCTCAGGAGTGTGTACTGTTAGGGAAATTAAATGACAACAGCCTTGTTCAGGCTTCAGAGACAAAGAAAGCAGCACAGACCTCTGACCTTGCTTTCGACTGACCTGGACACCGCCCTGACTATATGCCAGTTGTAAAGGCAAACTGCATGACACCCTAATGGCAGAAAGCAAAGAAGAACTAAAGTGCTTCTTGATGAAGGTGAAAGAGGAGAGTAAAATAGCTGGCCTATAACTCAACATTCAAAAAATTAAGATCATGAAATCCCATCCTATCACTTCATGGCAAATAGATGGAGAAAAAATGGCAATGCTGGCAGATTACATTTTGGGGGGCTCCTAAATCACTGAGGACAGTGACTCCAGCTACAAAATTAAAAGATGCTGGATCCTTGGAAGAAAAGCTATGACAAACCTAGACAATGCATTCAAAAGCAGAGACATCACTTTGCCGACAAAGGTCCATATAGTCTAAACTATGGCTTTTCCTGTAGTCATGTCTGGATGTGAGAGTTGGACCTTAAAGAAGACTGAGCACTGAAGAGCTGATGCTTTCAAACTGTGGTGTTGGAGAAGACTCTTGAGAGTCCCCTGGACCACAAGGAGATCAAACCAGTCCATCCTAAAGGAAATCAACCCTGAATATTCATTGGAAGGACTGATGCTGAAACTAAAGCTCCAATACTTTGGCCACCTGATGTGAAGAGCTGACTCGTTAGAACAGACCCTGATGCTGGGAAAGATTGAGGGCAGGAGGAGAAGGGTGTCACAGAGGATGAAATGGTTGCATGGCATCACCGACTCAATGGACATGGGTTTGAGCACACTCTGGGAGACAGTGAAGGACAGGGAAGACTGGTGTGCTGCAGTCCTGGGGTCGCAGAGAGTGGGACACAACTTAGTGACAGCAAATGGAGGGGTCCAGCCAACCACGCCTGGGGCTGAACAACTTTCCCAGATTTGAAGACAAAACAGACAGTGTTGTAAAGAAAGATTAACATAGAACCAGAGGTGCAGTGTGCTCTTTTGCAGACTGGGATTATAACTGGCAATCCCCAAACTGCAATTTTGAAGTCTCACCCATGGGGCCAACTGGGACCCCCGACTGCTGTTATGTGGGACTTCCCAGCACTGTTTGAGTTTGGATGTCCTTCAAAACCCAATTTGCTGATGTATGAGCAGTTATTCTCCCTTACCGTTCTATTTCTCTTTCCTTTTAATGACTGTATATTGAAAGTAAGATAGATATTCTCTATTACACATTGATTCTCTTTTCTTTTAATGATTGTGTATCTAAAGTAAGACAGATCATTTTGTATGAAATGCTGGAATTGCTTATTTGTGTATAATGATTAAAACGAATCCTTTGAACCTAAGACGAAAGTTAAAACATTTGGCAAAACAATGTATAGACACACATGCATACATATGTGTGTATATATACACATGCACACACACACACACATATACACGCACACATACATACATACAGTGCATGATTACCCAGCCATTAAAAAGAATGAAGTGACATTTTCAGTAACAGAGATGGACTGAGAGACTGTCATGCTAAGCAAAATATGTCAAAAAGAGAAAGAAAACACCATATGATATCACTCACGTGTGAAATCTAACATACAAATGAACACATCTACAAAATAGAAACAAACCCACAGGCACAGAGAACCAACCTGTGGTCGCCAACGGGAGGGAAGGGTTGTGAGTTTTGGGATTAGCAGTACAGACTATTCTATGTAGGCTGAATAAACAACAAGGTCCTACTGTATAGCACAGTGAACTATATTCTATATCCTGTAATAAGTCACAATGAAAGACTATAAAAAAGAATACATATATATGTATAACTGAGTCACTCTGCTGAGCAGCAGAAACTAACACAATATTGTAAATCAACTATACTTTAATAAAACTTTTTTATAAAGGGATAATAAGCAAGGTCAGTAAAACAGAAAACAACACAGGACACTAAAACATCAGAGGAAAAAAAGATTACTTGTTTCCTACTCTGAGGTTGCGATTTAATGTTTTTTAACAGATGATTGGGACATAGTTTACTATACAACCTAGTAAAACTCCCTTCCCTGCCTACTCCTCTTTCTAACTTTTTTGCTACTAAAATAACACCATTTACTCAAAGTCTAAGTTATGTGTGTATTTACATGTGAAATACACATGCATATCTACACAGACACACACAGAGATATTTTCTGTCTTCTTTCACCTTCTCTCACCCTCGGCCCTTTTCACTCATTTTATCTCCTTTGCTTCTTAATCTGTAAATGAATGAAAGAGCTTGTACGATGGTGTTTGCTTTAAAAAATCCAGGACACGCTTATAGTGTTACCAAACACAAGTTCATGTGTCCAATGCACAGTGAGGCCAAACAAACCGAAATGTCAGATTTGGGGGCAGAGAAAAGTGTATTATAGGGCCAAGCAAGGAGAATGTGTCGTTTATGCTCAAAAACCCTGGACTCCCCAATGGTTTTGTGGGAGAAGTTTTCAATAGGCAAAATTTGGAGAGAGGGCTACAGGGTGTGTGGCTTTCTTCTGATTGATTGGTAGCGAGATAGCAGGGTGATGCTCCAGGAATCTTGTGCTCAGCCTGAAGTTACCATCCTCTACCTGGGTGGGTGGGGCCCTGAGTACCTACAGAAGAACTCAGAGATATATTATGTATATTCCCTGAGCGGGAACCAGGACCCTGCCCCATGACTGCACTATTGTTTCTTCACTGCTCCTCTCTTATTCTTGCGTTCCTTCCCTTCTCTGATTAGCAGCTATTTGAATCTGCTCTTTGGAACTCCAGAAAGGTCTAGGAGGTTGAATGTACCTATTTCCTACAAATAAGAAACTGGTGGGTGGGGTAGGGAACAGGCGGATCTGTACTCTGGAGCCCCACAGAGTTCTGCTTGGTTTCACTCCAGAAGTTGAAAGATGCAAGGAATGTTCCCCTCCCCTCCTGCACCAGAGATTCTGGAGGGAACTGGGCTCTGCTAACAGCTTAATTTAGGCCAAGTGAGGCTGATTTTGAACTTCTGGCCTCCGAAACTGTGATAAGATAAATTTCTGTGGTTTTAAGCCACTGTTTGTGGCAATTTGTCCTGGAAGCTCTAGGAAAGTAATACATGCTGTGTGAAGTCGCTCCAGTTGTGTCTGGCTCTTTGCGACCCTGTGGACTGTAGCTACCAGGCTCCACTGTCCATGGGACTATCCAGGCAAGAATGCTGGAGTGGGTTGCCATGCCCTCCTCCAGGGGATATTCCTGCCCCAGGGATCGAACCCACATTTCTTATGTCTCCTGCATTGGCAGGTGGGTGCTTTACTGCTAGCACCACCTGGGAAGCCCAGGTAAGTAATATAGGGTGCAGCTAAATTCTGTGGCTGGCGTCAGGTAGAGGGGACAAGTACCCCCTCCAAAGTTCTAATCCCTTCAAACCCGCCAGATCTCATTTTCAATTTCATAGATCCAATTGGCTGCTGGAGTGGACCTTCAGGAAAGCCTCTGAAGTTGAAACCTGGCATTCTCCTAAATGCCTGCGAGTGTAGTGAGGTATGGACATCTCTACCTGCCTGCCAGAACACAGCACCTGCATGTTCTGTGTGCTGGGCAACCCACAGGCAGAAAACACACACGCAAAACCTGAAGACGAGCCTACACACATCCCCTAGTATTCTTTGTATCTGTGTTTCCCAGCCAAGCAATCCTATCCGATTGTTCTGCCCTTACATACCACTTCTTACGGAATGAATTCATATGAAAAAGTGAGGCCTGACCTATGTCCCAGATTTCACTCTGAACCAACCTAAGTCTTTTGATTGTTATTCAAGTTTATGACACCCTTTTTGACCTCCTGAGGACCTAAAATATATGTCAAGTATGTAAATCTGTATATAAGGGCTGATATTTTAAATAGACCTTTTTTTTTTTTTTTTCCTATTTAGAAGAAAGGATGAGTTTAATACTGACCCTGAGGTTTAAGAAATCCATGAAAAGTATTTCATCTTTACACTTTCTATTTCAAAGTTCCTGAAGACGAGTGTTAAAGGAAATGGCTATTTTGACAATGAATGTCCCGTGAGGAAAGAATCTCAGGCCCCCTTCCCTGCGCTGTGCCAGTGGGCTGTGTGTACGCCCAGGCAGTGTGAAATTCCCTTTGCCACATTGACCTCTGCTGGATGGAATGTCTCACCAGCTCAGGGCAGCTCAGACACTTTACCCCGTTGCCTAAGGCTCTGGTCTAAAACCCTGCTGGACACTGACATATATACACTACCGTAAGTAGAACAGATAGCTAGTGGAAAGCTGCTGTAAGCACAGGGACCTCAGCTGGGCACTCCGTGACAACCGAGAGGGGTGGGATGGGGGTGGGTGAGAGGGGGGTTCAAGAGGGAGGGGATGTATGTATGTATATACGGCTGATTTACTTGTACATCAGAAACTAACACAATATTGTAAAGCAATTATCCTCCAATTAAAAAAAAAAATAAAACCCTGCTAGAAAGCAGAGGGGACATAAAGAGGCAGAGGGAAGGTAAAAAGGCAGAGGGAAATATGGTGTGGGAGGAAGGAAGGAGAGGAAAATGAATGCAGGTAGTGAAGGCCAGAATACAGCAAGGCAGAGGGAAAAAGAAGGGAAATCCAAGAGGCAAAATGTTTGAAGCGCTGAGGAAGAAAACTCACAACCTGGACATTCTTCAGCAATCTGCGCCTCCTCAAAAACGGACAGAGCAGTTCTGCTACCAAAGCAATCAGTTGGGTCTGCTTGCCTGTGTGCAATAAAGCCATCTACTGGGTTGTGGCGAAGGAAAGTGCAGTGCTTATTGCAGACGCTAAATAAGGAGTCCAAGGCAGCTGGTGCTCAAAAAGCCTGAACTCCCCAATGGGCTTCAGGGAGACGATTTTTTTGGCTTTTGTCCTGTTTGAATTTACTATTATTTATTTATTGAGGCATAGTTGATTGCATGTTAGTTTCAGATATACAGTACAGCAATTCAGTTATGTGTGTGTGTGTGTGTGTATCCATATATATACATATTCTTTCTCAGATCCTTTCCCCTTAGGGATCATTACAAAATACTGAGTTTAGTTCCTTGTGCCACACAGTGAGTCCTGTTGGTTACCTATTCCATACCCAATAGTGTGTATATGTTAATCTCAGCCTTACGGAAACATTTTTAAAGGCAAGATGAGGGAGTGGGGTCAGCAGGGTATGTTAAAAGTCCTGATTGGCTGATAGTGAGGTAATTACCAACTGGTTACAGGGTGGTGTCACAGGGGTTAGCATCATCAGTCCTTAGGTCTGGGGTTTATGTGCTCTTGATCATCAAGTACTTAACTTCTTCCATTTAGTGGGAGTTGTGTTAGGGGAAACACACTGACTGAAACTGCCCCGCCTGGCCAGGCACCATAGTAACCGTTAGCATGAATTATTTTACAATAGGACGTCCTGGTAAGCAATATGGAACTATTAGCCTCAGCCAACCAGAAGAGTCTGGGAAAGGTCAAAAGGAGACACCACGTGCTCTTCCACTTCCCAGAATCCTTCTCGCTGGCATCCATCTTGGCTGGGCAATGTGTGTGCCACCAGGAAAGACCCAGAGTCAGAGTGATTGGCCAAGGACAACCCAGAAACTGATCCCATCACCATAAAACCCGAGACTGTGGAGCCACGTGGCGGAGCAGTTCTCCTGGGGTCCCCTACCCTCCTGGCTCTCCACCGCTGCACCCCCTCCCAAGAAAGTCTCTTGCTTTGTCAGCATGTGTGTCTTCTTGGACGATTCATTTCCGAGTGTTAGGCAAGAGCCCACTGGGCCCTGGAAGGGGTTTCCCCTTCCTGCGACAGTTTTAGCATCAGTGAAACAACTCAGGAAATGTGTGTCGGATACTGTTCTCTGGGTACTTCAGAGAGGAGCTGGAAGGAGGGGTTAATCCTGCTCAGTTATAATTTGGCGGTTGTCTAGTTAGTTTGATCATTTAACTAATTGGAGACACCATCTACTATTTTGATTGTTTGTTTAGGTTGTGTGAATTACTCAGATTGAATGTCTCCATGGACCAGGCATATGAGCACTTAGTCTGTCTCCACCTATTAAGCATCCATTTCACTCTGGGCTTTGCAAACCCTGCCTGGAAGGAGCCAAAGTCAATGAATTTGATGAGGTGAGTTGTACACTGTGCCCAACGCCTCATGAACCTAAATCGAGTATTTCATGATGGAGTTGAGGACTGAACTTGAAAAAAACCCAACTGTATCTTCCAAAAGCCTGTGCTCCTTGCTCGCAGCCTTTCAAGAGAGGGAAGTATAAGGGACTGTCAGGCCACCTCTTCCTCATGAGGCAGTTGCTCTGTGAGTGGCCAAAGTTTCTTCTCCCAACTTTTCAGCTTCCTGCCACTCCCGGGTCACTGGCTCCCGGTGTCCTGTAGGGGTGTTTCCACTGTGCAGCCCTGGGATTGAGAACGCCAATGCTGCTGGCAGCCTCAGGCTCCCGTCCTGAAGGCCACCTAAGGCGTTAGTCTCTCCCGCCCCACTTTCTTTACCCTCAAAAGAGTCTGGCCAGCGGGGGCACCTTCTCAGGCTTGTTTTAAAAAAATCAGAAAAACAAAAACCTCCCCATCCATCACTTCATGTTGTCTTCCTCTCTTTCTACTCTTTGCAACTTTATTCCCCCCACCTGGGCTCAGCATTCTGCCTTTGAGAGGTATGCTTCATAATGCGACTTGACTTAAATTATGACCCTGCCACACTGTTTCTTTGAGCTGCTATTTCCCTGCCTGTTCCAGCCGGTGAGCACAATTGCTACAGCTCAATTATTAAAGAGATGCTAAAAATAGCCAAGTGCAAGGCTGTCGACAAAGAAAAATCATTCAAACGCAGCAAGAGACACAACCTGGGCAGCGAGCTCTCACTGTTATTAGATCCTTAATTCTCCCCACCCCCCTCCCTTTCTGCGTCTCTTTTCTCTCTTTCACCAATAATAAAGTAATAGGCAGCTTAAAAGCTCCCTTTTCTGTACCCACGGGAATTTGCATAAGCTGATGACTGCTTTGCCACTGCAAAGACTCCTTAATAGAAAAGAACAGTCTTAACTTTAGGAGCCCCTTGCAAAGCTGAGGTGGGGAGGCATTTATAAATGATTCTTCTCCAGGCAGATGGTGTGTGAGTCCCACCCAGGGAGGCCTGACTACCTCCAAAGTGTCCCTCCTCAGATGCATCCCTTTGAGCTGTTAAAATCAAGAGTTTTCCTCTTGGGGTTCATTTTACCAAAAAATGTAAATAGTAGACATTAGAAAAATGAGAAATATCAGAAAAGACAGCTGCAAGTCTGGAGAGTCAGAGTATTAGTATTTCCCACCCCTTTTCCCCAATATACTATGTGACACTGTTGAACACAAATTACCTGTCTGAGCTCTATTTTTCCTATATATTGTCAACTTAAAAAAAAAAACACAACAAACTGCACAATGTTAGAGTTAAGAATTAAGGGAGTTAAGGTTTATATGGGGTGAAATGAGGACTATAGCCCAGGAGACAGCATTTCAGGTAGATCTGAGAAACTGCTTCAAAGAGGTACAGGGGAAAGGTCAACATACACGTGGATTTTGGTGCAGGGGCAGTACATGCAATCAAGCACATATTTTTTGCAGAAGCTTTCTGCTAGTTCACAAGGAGAAGTTGTCACCGTGAAGGAATTTAGTGCTTTTCTAGATAATGAGGACATACGGTAATTAGGCTCACGAAATCAGTTCCTGAAAATACCTAACTATCTGAAGCCCTGCTTTGCCATTTTTTCCTTCTAGCACAGAGTGTCTCATTCCTGCTCTCTACCATGAACTCCTTTCAGGGGGTGTTGAAAGTCAGCAGCTGCAGCAGCTCATGATTTAATAATGGCAAGTGCCCATGGTAAGTGCCAATTTGGAGTTGACAGTACTCACTCACACACACACACGCACACATACACACGTTAACGGAATAGATTCCGTTTCTCACAAAAAAGAGAGGAAAGTTGTAGTTTGATTAGTTTGAGAGAACTCTAAAATTTTCTGTGCCCAAGTTTCTATGTATCACTTTTCCCTCCAGGGAATTTTCCCAGTTAGTCTAAGGAGAGAGGCTGAGAATTTGAGAAGAGAGCTGCTTCCAAGAGTCACAGAACCAGAAGAGCTTTCAGCAATCCCATAACACTGGGAAGCAAAAATTGCATTTCTGGTCAAGACATCCCAGGCTTAAGAGCGCAACACCCCGGAAAGAAGAGAAGTGAGTCCAATATCTTTGGTCTCTTTTTCTCTGAACAGTTGCTGATGGTCGTTTCCCAGGGAGAGAGGCCCCAGAAGCTATTCAGACAATGGCTGAAAAACAAAACAGAATTTCAGCAGTTTCATAGTGCTGGGGATCGAAAAAATAGAGTTTAGTCAGATCCTGTCAAGGAGAAGGGACTCAATATGTCCTTCCGGTTCTCATTAGGAATTCCTGGTGAATTAACACCATAGTTAAATCAAGGTGGAAAGGGCCTTACCAGTACCTCAATTCTTGCATAATGTTAAAGGAGAAGAGCACAGCTGGAGGAGTGGCATTACCTGACATTAAGAGTTACTCTGCGGGGACTTTCCTCATGGTCCAATGGTTAGGAGGTCGTATTGCAATGCAGGGGACAAGGGTTTGATTCCTGGTCAGGGAACTAGGAGTCCAGATGCCACAGGACAATTAAGACCACGTACCACAACTACTGAGCTTGTGCGCCAAAACTAGAGAGCATGTGTGCTACAGCTGAGACCCCACGCGGCCAGATGAACAGACAAATGGCTAAAAAAGATTTATTATAAAACTATAACAATGATGATGGAATGATACGAATAAATGAATAGACAAATTAATCAATGGAACAGAATAAAAATTCCAGAAATAGACTCCCATAAATCGAGTCAACTGTTGGGAGCTTGGGATTGACATATACACACACACACACATAAAACAGATAATTAGTAAGAACCTACTATGTAGCACAAGGAAACTCAACTCAACAGTCTCTGATGACCTATATGGGCACAGAATCCAAAGAGGAAAATATATTGTAGATAGATAGAGTTGTTGTTCAGTTGCTCAGTTGTGTCTGCCTCTTTGCGACCCCATGGACTGCAGCATGCCAGACTTCCTTTGTCCTTCACCATGTCCTGGAGTTTGCTCATGTGTGTATATATGTAACTGATTCACTTTGATGTATACCTGAGTTTAATGCAACCTTGTAAATTAACTATTCTCCAATGAAAAATAATTTGAAAAACATATAGTCAACTGATCACTGAACAAGGAACAAAGGCAACACAATGGAGCAATACATATATATGTATTACATATATATGGGTTTGTGACTCCTAAACAAAAAGTACTGGGACAACTAGAAATCCACATGCAAAAAAACAAACAAACAAAAAACAACAACAAAAAAATGAGTCTACACAGTCCTTACACTCTTAATATAAATTAACTTCACTTAAAAATTCATTGAGATTATATGAATAACTTGACAAAACTATTATACAGTTCATTTTCAAAAAAAGAAAAAAAAAAAGGTGGAACTTGAACCTTTAGGAGTAAAAAAGAAGAATGAGGGCAGGATTTGGTGCAGAAAAAGAGAAACAGAGCAGTGAAAATGACCATGCAGTTGAAAAACAGATCTAAGAACTTATTATAACAGCTTATTGTATAATATAATTGGAATTTCAAGCAATGGGGAAAATAATTAATTCAATAAATTGTGTTTGGACAAGTCGAAGAGGTATGTAAGAATTCTATCTAACATCAAATTAAGTGTAGATGTATTAATATCCAACTGCAATAAAATACATTTATAAAAAATGAAAGTAGAGATGTAATTTTGGATTTCTGAAGATATTTCATATTATGAGAGTAGACTGTGAAATCATAATATAAAATACTGATAGATTTTATCACCTAAAAACGAACACTTCTCTTAACGTAAAATGCTCTGAGCAAATTTAAGAGTAAGTGACAAAATGAAAGATTTATTTAACAAAGGAGGGTCAATTTTAGAGAGAGATTACATGATTTGTGTATATATGTATGTATGTGTATGTATGCACACACATACATATATAATCTCAATTGTATTTACAAAAAAAAAAAGGACTTCAGTAGGAAAAAATGGTGAAAGGATTTACACAAGTAATTAAACATAACTGTAAATCACTGTTAAATTTATAATGATATTTTCTTACAATAATTCAAAAAGTAGCAAAGCTACCCCACATTCAGTTTCTGACTTTTGGCTAAGATACAACTATTGATTAACCACTAGTGCCAGAGACAGAGCAAGGTAATACACAGACTCACATAAATTAGAATTACAAACTAGTGCGAACTTTGTAGAAGGCATCTGGCTGAAAGGTAATAGAAGCCTTAAAAATTCATATTCCCTTTAACCTAAAGTTCCATTTCTAAGTTTACTTCATTAAGTGATGAAGCAAAATATTCTTTGAAAATCTGTATAAAATAACAAATAAAGGAGAATCTCTAGTAAAAGCACTAGATAAGAAAAAAATACATTAAAAAATATGATGAACTACTAAGAGACTTAAATACATAAAGCTGTAAAAGGCAGTAGGTTGATATAGAAATTCATTATTTGCTATAAATTTATCTGAAAAAATAAAATTAGAAATAATCCCTAACATATAAAGCAAAAAAGAATATACATAACAAACTAATGTTTATACATGGTAATAGGCTGAACATATTTTTCTCTTATTTTTGCTTATATATTTTAAAATATTTTTTCTTCAAAACTTAATCATAAAGCACAATGAATACAAACAAAGTTTGGTAAAGT
This sequence comes from Cervus canadensis, assembly GCF_019320065.1. NCBI lineage: Eukaryota > Metazoa > Chordata > Mammalia > Artiodactyla > Cervidae > Cervus > Cervus canadensis. The sequence goes on from NC_057407.1 coordinate 49,716,271, forward strand.
TTGATAAACATCATCTGAACAAACTGTGTATGTTAAGAACTGAGATACCCTATCTAGTGCTTATAGGTTCAGTGAAAACACCCCTAAACTGGTCACCATGTCACAGTGACTTCCTAAGACCTGATTTAACTTGCTGAGATGAAAAGAAAAAAAACAGAAGAGAAGCACAATTAATTCATCCATGTTTAAAACCTCCAGGGTCACCAATATTTAGTGACCCAAGAATTCTACGCTGTGTCTGACTGCCACAGACATAAGCATGTCTAAAATAACTCCAAGGATGAACTCACTGAGATAGCCAGTATCCACATTCATCCAGGAAGATATGTTTTCGCTGATTCTGGGAACAGCATCTGTACATTTCATGCCAGTATCTGGTGTGGAGATTTTTAAGAATTTCCCATCACCAGCTTAGAGCTGTGCTCTTCCGTGAGGATGCTGAGTCCCATCCTACCTTTATAATATATTGTGAAATCAATATAATTCAAGCAGAACATCATTCTCAGGAAGCAGAAACATCCATCATCGCTCCAAATTTGAAGTTTTCTGACGTTTTTGTCTCTGCAGTTTCCCACTGAAAGCCCCTTTGCTTTAGCTTTTCTTTATTCTCAGAGTCTGTGATTTAATCCTACTGGTCACCAAGGACAGAATGAAGGCAAGAGTGGAGAATGGCAGGTAATTGGAAGAGAAAGCAAAAAAGCAACTGAAGTACATTCCCTTGTTATTTATAATTTAGCCTCCTGGTTATGGGACAAGGCTGAAATGCTTCCCAGTGAAGGGCAAAGGGGACAAAGGAAGTTGCCAGATCACAACACAAGCTTCTTTAACTGGTTGGGATTCCTCATGAGTCTCACAAACCTTCCAGGTAGCAAAAATCCAGAGGAAATGTGTCTTCAGAACAGAGAGCCTGTAAGATTTGATAAAGCTTTGGGCAACACCTGCATGCCTGTCTGCTAAGTCGCATCAGTCCTATCTGTCTCTTTTGCAGCTCCATGGACTATAGACCATCAGGCTCCTCTGACCATGGGATTTCCCAGGCAAGCATACTGGAGTGAGTTGCCATTCCCACCACCCTATTTATTTCAGAGATCCCAGCTCTCATGCCTCCTGCATCCCTCACTGTCTTTCGAAGCATGTAGCTAAATAAACATCCTAATTCCATATTTAGAAGGATCAAGATGGTATCTGCATAGGACCTAAGCACAGACACTGACATTTCATAAAAATAAGAAAGAGAAAAAGAAGAGGGGCAAAAATAAAAGGGAATGCATATATCAGAATAATAATATTTACTCCAGGAGACAAATGAGTTCATATACTCTACCACAGTGCCAGGAAAAAGTCATGAAAATATATTTTCTCTGAAAAGGGGGATCAAATGAGTGATACTAATAAATTAAAATAGGATGATAAGACAACCAAAGGTGATCAAAATGAGCTCAACAAATCTGGACAGAAATAAAAAAGGAAAACAAATCCACTTCAGAGATAAAAGCCACACCAAGAGAAAAGTAAGTGAGAAATGAAGTCTGTGTTCACAGTTGGTACTTTCTGGAAAATTTCAAGAAGTTACACAAAATAAGAGAGAAAAGGGAGAGAAAGAGAAAGCATGAGTAGATAAGAATGATAAGGAAGAGAGATAAAGGAGAAGAAACGTACGCATATGTGATATTATTCCTGGAAATGAAAATTAAATAGAAACAGGGACAGAAACTTCAACAATTCCAAGACAGCACTTATGTGAGAGAGATTTATATCTACGTATCAAAGAGGAGCATGGTTTTCTAATATCAACTAGCATCAAAACCATAGGGTGACACAAAAATTTTGTCTCTAAGTCATGTGTCAATTGTAGAAACTGTGACCTGATCAGGTCAAACACCAAGGGTTTAGGGAGTATGCTACAGGTGAGCCTTTCTTGAATAATAATCATTTTAAAAGATACTGTAAAATGAAGTTCCCATACTCAAAAGATGGATGAAAGTAAGGAACTTAAAAATGTCCAAGTTTTGGTAAAAGAACTAGCAGTATGTATTAACTTATTTAAATATTAAGCTGAAACTAACACATTCTGTGAATGTGGGGAGAAAACCAAATGTAAATTCTATTAATCATGAAGCTGTTAAAATAATCATATTGAAGAAGGAATTCATAGGGCCAGGACTCCATCTCAGGCCTATCTGTGCTGATCATGCTCGGCTGCCTCTCCAGTGGACTCTGAACTCTCTGCTTAGTGCCTGTGGGAATGACAATGGAAGGATAAGACCCCCTCTGGACAGGGGAATCTTGAAGATCACATCCAGGTCACTCATTGCCTAAGAGGAAACATACCGTAATCACCCCTGTCTCCGGACAGGTCATAAACTTTTTCCATATCTATCAGGATGTAATCACAGGCTTATCGATTATTAACTGGTTGGAACGTGACCACAAGCTTATTGATTATTAACTGTTTGGAATGTAACTGCGGGCTTATTGATTATTGACTGTTTGAACACCTAACACGTGAATGATGGGGTTACTGTAGTTGTATTTACGCTACCTTTGTTTATGTAAGTCTCAAGGGAATTGGAGTGGTGGGTTTGGACACGTACACATGGGGTATAAAAGATTTTCACAAATGCTGGTCGGGGTCCTTGGCTGAGAGGAGACTCTGCCTTGGGCCCGCCAGTGTAATAAACTGCACTCCACTATCTGTATTGTCCTTCTGAGTGAGTTTGTTTCCCGGAAAGCATGGCTATAACAATATCACTAACCAAAAACTAGTGGAGGAGAGAAAGCGAGCAGAGTCAGTTTAGGAGTTATATTATTGTTATCATACCTAGGAGATAAGTAAATCTTAAAGCACTGAAACAGAAAAAAAAAGTAGAATGACCCTAAATTCCAGATGTTACTTAGAAGGTTCATATTTTAAATTAAAAAGTAAAATTTGGAAAAAAATAAACATATCTCTTATCTATCTTGTTGTTATTGTTGTTTAGTTTTGAAGTCGTCTCCGACTCTTTGCGACCCCATTGACTATACAGTCTGCCAGGCTCTTCTGCCATGTGGGATTTCTTAGGCAAGAATACTGGAGTGGGTTGCCATTTCCTTCTCCAGGGGATCTTCCCAATGCAGGGACTGAACCCACATCTCCATCTCCTGCACTGAAGGTGAATTCTTAACCAATGAGACAACAGAAAAGCTCATGTCTTCTATCTATCTCCCTGAAGCAAGTGAAAAAAGCAATGTGAATTCTATACATTTTCTACCACGAAGGCAGAGTATGGGGAGAGCTAGAGTATAGAGGAATTCCATTCAAACAGCTGAGATAAGGTTTTAAACTTGTACTCTGGTCCAGCCCTTTCTTAGAGAGTAGGGAACGGGTCTGGGTCTGGTTTGAAATGGTTATTCTCCATCTGAGCCAGGGCCACAAGGGGATTTTTCTTTCTTTACCTGAAGAACCTGGTGGAATTCCTGATGGAGGAGCCTACATTTGTACTGGAGGCTCTCCTAACACTGCTTTCCCAGGATTTACACACTTTATTGTCTTGCACACTCAGCCTCCAGCAATTCATGAAGATAACCATATATGTTCTTATTTATTTGGCTGCACCAGGTCCCAGCTGGGGCATGTGGGATCTAATTCCCTGACCAGGGATCGAACCTGGGCTCCCTGCATTGGGAGTACAGAGTCTTAGCCACTGGACCACCGGGGAAGTCCCCTATTTAAATTCTCATTAGTCCATGGCCACAGTAACTTTCTCCCACAGCTTCTTCTCCAATTCAGCAGAGCTTGGTGCTCTGTTTCTGGATGCACTGTCTTCCTAGCTTTGGGCCTGACAGTGAGCTTTGGACCTTAGTTCTGTGACTGTGTTCACACTCAGTGGCTTCAGGTGTGTCCTACTCTTACGACTCCATGAACTATGGCCCACCAGGTTCCTCTGTCCAAGGGATCTCCAGGCAAGAATACGGCAGTGGGTTGCCATGTCTTCCTCCAGGGAATCTTCCCAACCCAGAGATCGAACTCTCATCTCCTGAGTCTCCTGCTCTGCAGGCAGATTTTTTCTGCTGAGCCACAAGCGAAGCCCGAGTTCTCTGATGGTCCTAGGAAAACTGAGGACAAGACTGTCAACTTGTTGGGGTCCTTTAATGGACCAGAACCTGGTAGTCCGGAGTTGACGATGAGCAAGTGAAAGAAGGAAAGAGGCTAATATTCCCTGGGTTACACAGCCGGCCTTCACACTCCAAGGAATCAGCCAGAAATAGAGAGAGAGAGAGAGAGAGAGAGAGAGAGAGAAAGACATGGGGACCCAAGCTCTGATGGAACAAGGGTGCTTTATTGAATTCTGTAGGAGTATATATACCAGTAGCTTCTTCAGATAAAGATCAAGAGACCAGACTTTACAAGTTTACCAAGGAAGCAAGGAGCAATAGAGGCCATAAGGGCAAAAGGCGGTCTATATCAAAAGAGGGTCGTAAATAGTTACTTTTCACCATATGGAAAATGCATGCATTCCTCAGTCCCTGGAGAGGCTTGCCTCTCCTCTTAATTCCTGAAATTAATAAGGAACAGAGGATTCATGACAGATCCAAAACAGCACATAGGAAGCCTCCTGTTAAATGCTTCCTAACATCAACTTCCATGCATTGCAACAGCCCTTTACCTACCAAGAGGAATACAATAGAACCATAGTTTCTTTACTTTTTGAAGGTTAATGTTAAAACCTTTCTATAGTTTTAGAGTTTGTCATTCGTTCTAATCTCTAATGGAGCCATAATCCAGAAATCAATGGCAAATAAACCAAAAAGACTATGCTTCGTTGTGTCTGGTAGATATAATTATGTCTGTTCTTTTGGTCTTTTGATCCCGGTAGGTAGATAGATGGGAAAAACAAACAAACAAACAAACCTTTGGAGAGAAGTGTCTTAAGAGCAGAGAGGATTTTTACTTATCCTTGCATATGGGAGACAAACCAAACCAGCTCCCACTACATCCACTTAGCCAATTCATGGTAGATTTAACTCTTGGATCCATGCGTTTGTGACACATGCAAATACTGACTGAACACTTGACACATGTAACGGGATTAACTCCAGGTTCACGCAGGACAGCAAAACAGCTGGTATTTCAATCATCGTTGCAATGAATGTATAAATGATATTGGGGAGACTAGTCACCTTAAAAGCACTGAGATAGACTCTATGAACCCAGTATATCTTTCTACCTGTTATTTTCTCTTAATAGTGCCATTTAAAAATAAGTGGTGGCGGGACTTCCCTCATGAGCCAGTGGTTAAGAATCTGCCTTCCAATGCAGGGGATGTGGGTTCGATTCCTGGTGGGGGAACTAAGACCCCACATACTGCAGGGCAACTAAGCCCTTGCAACACAACTACTAAGCACACTCACCACAACTGAAGAGGCCACGTGCCCCAAACTACAGAACCCGGGCACGCTCGAGCCCCCGGCACAACTGGAGAGAAGTCCACGTGCTGTAACTGAGACCTGGCATCGCCAAAAATAAATTAAAAAAAATAAATAAACAGTAGTATCCACTTTATGTATTTCTAGATTAAATTTAAATGGGCATGCAGTTGTCATTTCTTGCAATGTATTTACTACATTTTTGTATCAAGGTCATACTGGCCCCATGAAACAAACTAATCAGCATTTCCTTTTGTCTCTTTCCTAGAAAAGTTTGTGTGGGACTGAATTGATGCTTTTGAACTGTGGGGTTGGAGAAGGCTCCTGAGAGTCCCTTGGACAGCAAGGAGATCCAACCAGTCCATCCTAAAGAAAATCAGTCCTGAATATTCATTGGAAGGACTGATGCTGAAGCTGAAACTCCAATACTTTGGCCACCTCATGTGAACCGACTCCTCGGAAAAGACCCTGATGCTGGGAAAGATTGAAGGCGGGAGGAGAACGGGACGAAAGAGGATGAGATGGTTGGATGGCATCACCGACTCAATGGACATGAGTTTAAGTAAACTCCGGGAGCTGGTGATGGATAGGAGGGCTGGCATGCTGTAGTCCCTGGGGTTACAAAGAGTCGGACATGACTGAGTGTCTGAACTCAACTGATGACTTCACTGTTTGATAAAATCCACCAGTGGGGTTGCGGGGCCCAAAAGTGGTCTTGGACTTTTTATGTCTGGATGGTCCAGGAAACATTTCTTTCACCTTGAAATTCAGTCAATCTCTAATATCATGTTTCATTTTCACAGATTCGTTTTTGCTCACTTAGGTGAATAATCACTGTATATAGCATTCAGCAGAGAGTCAAGGAAACATACCAAAACAGTCATGTTCATCACCTCATAGATACAGTGTGAATGAAGTCTTATGCCAGTCCAGTGTTTCCCGGTTAGGTACCCTCACTATGTACTTTAAAACTTCAGGAATGAAGTCCCTTAAAGCAGGGTTCCCCAACCTCTGGGATCTAATGCCTGATGCTCTGAGGTGGATCTCATGTAATAATAATAGAAATAAAGTGTACAATAAGTGTAATGTGCTTGAATCATCCCAAATCCATCCCCCACTGCCATCCATGGAAAAACTGTTTTCCACAAAACTGATCCTGGTGCTAAAAAGATTGGGGACCCCTGCTAAAGAATACACACACACACACACACACACACACACACACACACACACACACACCGTGTATCACAAGGTTCATTACAAGCAGTGGCTTAAAAAGAGAGAAAAAAAGGTATGTACAGAAAGCAGGAAAAGTATCTTTTATTTTCTGATTCAAGCGTATTTTGGGCTAAAGGAAATGTCAGCAGGCAAAATTATTTCTTTTATTCCAATTTTATGCAAATCCTCTTTACTTTGGTGGAGATACTAAAAAGGAAAAATCCTGCACACACACACACCAAAAGGCAGGGGATGCCAACAAAGCTTCTATTCTTGGCGCTCCCATATTACTCCCTTCCTCATTCTTCTTACCAGCCTAACCTTCTATACAAACCCACTCTCTTTTCTTTCAAAGTCATCTTTTTGAAGCAAAGAAACACACATAGAGAGAGGGTAAGAGGTCTTGATAAGGTGGCAATTTGCCATGTTGGCCCGAGTCCCAGCTGGAGTCAGTGAGGGATTGTGTTAGCTGATCACAATTCCAGAGTAGAGAGAGAAAAAGTTGTGTTTTTTTTTTTTAATGCAGGTGGCAATTTCAAAGTTCACACTCTTTGAAGTGCCTGGTTGCTCTTCTCAATTTTTTTTTATTCAAAAGATTTTGCAAAAAGAAAATCTAAATTATTGTAGTTCTAAAAGTATTATGAGCTATTTAAACATCAGCATTTGAATCCTATGTATGTTTGCTGTGGGTTCTGGAAAAAAAAAATAATAAGCTCACTCAATTCTCTCTTTCTCTTTCCTCTCTTGAAATAACTGGAGACAGGCTTAAATCAATTACCACGTCTAAAATCCAGACCTAGACTGTACTGGGACATTTAATACTATGACATAGACTGTCAGAGAGTTAGATAATGATTGATGATAGAAAGACTTAAGAGAAGTCCTCTAGGTGTTGATTTATATAACTGTGTACACCTTATGGCCTGAAGCACTTCCTTGCATGCAAGATGTAACCAAGGATGAACAAAGTTGTCTGTCTTCATGACATGGAACCTCTGTGAGGCCAGACCATCCATCAGTTGAGTAACATATAGCTGTTGAGCACTTGCGTGCTTGCTTACTCATGTCGGATTATTTGCGATCCTACGGACTGTAGCCCACCATGCTCCTCTGTCCATGGGATTCTCCAGGCAAGAATACTGGAGTGGGTTGCCATTCCTTTCTCCAGGGGATCTTCCCAATCCAGGCAGGGGTTGAACCCAGGTCTCTTATGTCTCCCGCACTGGCAGGGGAGTTCTTTACCACTAGCCTGGAAAACCCACTGAGTGCCTACTATGGGCTAAAAAGACCATTATTCTGTAGGTTACTGTTTCACATGTTTCACACTTATTCTTTGAAACAGTACATATTATGTTTTTACAGCAGAAATTCTGGTTTGCTTTGGAAAATTTTCTTACAATTTTAAATACAGCTTAACTCCAGTATGGCTAACAAAAATATCATCTAAGTTCTGTACAGTAAAGTCATCTATAATAAAACCAGTAATATAATAAAAATAATTACCCTTTTTAGATATTACTAAAATATAACCAGATATTCATCTTAAATCAGACTATAAGAGTAGATAGATACAGCAAAGTTCTCTTTCCTGTCCGCTGAATTCAATGAGAAAAATCTAAATGAATTCATGAAAGATTTCCTTTTTTGAGGGGGAGGATGGCATTTGTTTAAAGATTTTATCTCAATAGCCGGTGTGTATACCTTCAACTGCTTTCTAATATAAATTAATGACATCATCTGCTTCTGTGGCAGGATTATAACACTGTTTTTAAGTTCACATTTGCCGCTATTTCAAAGTGGTTGCAGTTATACATTGCTGTGTAAGGACCTCTCTGCTCCCCCAATTTACTATAATTGCTCACAAGTCTGTGAGTTGCAGGGGTTCTCTGTGGGTATCCTGCTTGCGAGCTCTTATGTTTAATATTTGCCTTCCAGTGGTCCCTGGGGTTAGTATCATGCAAAATCTCCATGGGGCTGGATGGTTTCTCAGCATCCATATAGGTCTCCTCTGTGGAATCTGGGTTTCTCACAGTCTCATGGCCGAGATCCCAGAGGTGGCAAACGAAAAGGAGGGGAAGATTTTAAATCACACAAGGTTGCATGTTCTACTGGTGAAAGCAGTCACAGACCTTTCTGTCTTCATGGGGAGAGAAGATAAATCCCTAGTCTTGATGGAAAGAGGGCCAGAAAATCTGTGGTCATCTTAAATTCAATGCACAGTTTATCTGAGCACCCGTTTGAATCTGGCACTTTCTAAACTACTACATTTGCAGGTGCCGTGATGAAAATATCCCTAATAAGAAGGTTAACTCTTCATCGGGACCTGAAACAGAGAGGGGCCGACAGTTGTAACGATCATTAATCTCTCTCTTGACTTAGCTACTTTCTAACACATGCTTCTGTGTCCTTTTGCAAGTCAATTTAGACCGATTTTCTGGGTCACATTTCATGACACTCTTTAACAGGCATTTTACTGATGTCAAAGTACAGAGTTTCTACTGTGATTCCTGCTCTTCACATGAGAAGAAATGCTTTTAATGGAACAATGATAATTTGTTTTTGATTTAGACAATTAAACATAGTTAATCCAAGTCCTCTCATTACTGTTTCTGTAGACATTATTTTTTTACTCTTTATTAACTGTCCACAACTTTTCTTGTTTTTTTTTCACGGTGGAACTTTCATTACATTAACCCTCATGAAAAAATAGGGCAGAGGTTTTAAATCAGTTTGGCAGATTCAGAAACAAAATAAACAAAAAACTCCCTTTACCACCTGTACTGATGAGGGTCATTTTTACCAGCGTTGACTAATGAGTTGTCAGTAGCCAAAAGAATTTAATTCCCAATTACAACCCAAGTATGTATGATGAATTAAACGAAAATTTGTTATGTTTGTAGAAAACACTGCTTTTAATTTTTATTTTCTTTCAAATACTCTAGGCCTGTCGTCCATGGAAAGACATAGACTCATAGAGCTGTGCATTTTACTTTTGGCTCAGAATAAATGATGAGAAGAGCCGTGATGACTCATTATGTGATATGTGCTTTGTAAGGGACATTGCTAACTACTATTAGCATATCTCTAAGGGATATAATAAAGTCGTAGAGAGCCCCAAAGCCAATTACAGTGTGGTGGGTCATTTACAAGTGAGAATGTCTAACATAGAACAGGGCTTTACATCGGAAGTAGTTACTATCTTTGTGTGTTCTTAACGTCTGGCGTGAACTTTCTGTGATTTCATAAGACTGAGTGAATAAACATTTCAGGGAATAAAATTTTGACTTAGAGTTTAAAAAATACATATCACAGTAATAATATATTGCATTATTATATTACTAATATTATATAATACTGATATAACATATAAAACATACAGAATATATATTTGTATACATAACATGTATATTATATATACATATATATATATGTATGTATGTATATATAATATATATAAAAAACTACTAATTCAGTTCCAGAACAGAATGGGATCTTTTGAGAGTTAGAAAGTTTTCTACTTTATGGAGTTTTCCAGAAGAAAAGTTGGGAAAGAAATTATGAAACAATGTGTGCAAAATCCATCAACTTGATTAGGGGCCTACTTTTTTTTTTTTTAAGATTCTTTTTGGATGTGGACCATTTTTAGTCTTTATTGAATTTGGTATAATATTGTTTCTGCTTTATGTTTTGGTTTTTTGTCCAAGAAACATGTGGAATCTTAACTCCCAGACCAGGGATACAAATCCCAACATGTCTGTACAGTTACAATGAAGTGATCAAAAGGGAATGACTGATGATATAGAGGGAGAGTGAGGTGCTGCTAGACTGATGTTCCTAAGAGGTTGGGATAAAATGCATCCTTGTGCACAAGGGAGGCCTAAGCAAGGAGAACAATCAAGGCTCCATTGTAATAGGAAAGGAGGCAGATTTTCCATGTGGGGGTTCATACGGAGGTATGGATATGTGTCTTACAAAAAGTCTCTTCTAATTGGTTGCATTTTGTCAGTGAAGGAGCAAGGTCATCATCTGAGAGTGAGGCTGGGAAGAAGATGAGAGAAAACGAATATTACAGGGAGAGATGGTGCTTGCAGAGCAGCATTATAAGTCCACTTCGCATTACTGGCTAAGACCCATCATCACACACCTGTTTTTCTACCATACAAAACTTGGCAGTGGATGCATAGAACAGGTGGAAACTTGCATCTTACTGCAGTTACTGGATTTCCAAATAAGTATATAATAAAGTAAGAGGTCGCTCAGATGGTAAGGAATCTGCCCACAATGCTGGAGACCCAGGTTCGATCCCTGGGTCAGGAAGATCCCCTAGGGAAGGGAATGGCTACCCACTCCAGTATTCTTGCTGGGAAAAATCCATGGACAGAGGAGCCTGATAGGCTACAGCCCATGGGATCACAAAGTCAGACACAACAGAGTGACTAACACTTTCACACACAAGAAGAATAAAGAAAAAAGTTAATTGAAGATGTAACGTTAACTTTGAAATCTATATTACATAAGGGAACATTTGAGAGTGTGAGGAGCTGAGGATCAGAATAAAAGGTGATGTGATCAGTAATGAATGTTTCAGTGGGGATGAAGGATGGTTGCTGGTAGGTACTGAATGAAGTGAACTGGAGAGACAATAGGTTAAGTTTGAGATTGTAAATCGACCTTGATCACTGACAGTGAAAAGCTTTGGGTATGACCATGGCTCTGTTAGGGTGGGAGACAAGTTCATTTGAGGAGAGGAGGTCAAAGAAGTGAAGACTGTTGTACTAGAAGCTGATGTGAATGCTGGCATCACCAAGGACTGTGGCAGGCAGAGTATAAGGGAGAGTGACTGCAATGCCAGAGCTAAAATCTTCAAGAAAGGGAGTGAACATCCTGAGTCCTGGATATCCTAGTTTATTCAGCAGCTTAAGGTAAAGGATGCTATATGAAGATCTTAAACTTTTGTTTTTGAGATGCTTTTAATGTGGGCCATTTTCAAAGTGTTTATTGAATTTGGTACAGTATTACTTCTGCGTTACTTTTTCATTTTTTGGCCATGAGGCATGTGGGATCTTAGCCTCCTGACCAGGGATTGAACCTGCATCCCCTTCATTGGAAGGCAAAGTCTTAACCACTGGATCAGCAGGTAAGTGTCCAATCTTAAATTTACAGCTGGCTTTAAGTGGCAGAGGAAAGAATCATCTAAAAAAATTTATGGGGGCCAAGGAGCCCTGACCTTACCCATTTTCTACTATTGCATGATTTTCCTAGAAGTTAAGAGTTGCTACTGATATTCCCTACAGGGAGAACTCAGAACATTCTAACAATATTAAAAAAAATAGGCTTCTCCATTGAATCTAATTTTAAGCAGGAGAAAAACAAAGCAATGTCCCCTTCCTATTTTCCCTCCTCACATTTCTACCCCAACAAAGACTGCCTCTCACAGAGCTGGCTATTCCTATGGGCCGGCTCAGTGGCTCTCATGGTTTCTTTATACCCTGGTCCTCCTCCTGCCATCAGCACACGCAGCTCAGATAGTATGGCAGTGTTCTGAGTCACATTTTAATGGTGAGCCTTCCGCATTCAGAACTCATGTGGCAGTGAGGCACATGATAAATAAGATCCTTTTATCAGTAGAATTGAAATTCCCATTACTTGTTACAGGTGCTTAAATCGCTACAGTTTAATTAACTAATGAGGTTTTTCTGAGGACAGTCAAAGGGCATCTTTTAAACTGTGTTTTCACAGGCAGTCATCCGGGCAGCTCTGGGAACAAGTGGGGCAGGCTGTGGCACACTCAGCTCCCTGGCCCCAGCCCTGAAGGGAGGTGTCCTGGTACCTGAGTGAGCTCTCGGGGTTTCTGTGCTACCCGAAAACTTTGACCTCTATCCCCATTTCATTAAACTGCCAATTTGCATTATTTGTGCATTTCATTTTGACTTAAGATTTTACACTTTCTTCTCTGATTGGGGCATTATGAGATCATGCTAGGATTCTTCAGAGGTTATTATGACAATTTTTTCCTAAATTGAGATGTTAGGAGCCATCAACCCATCTGAACACACATTTAGTATTAGTTGAAAAGTGTCAAATTTCACCAAAAGATGCTAAAGTTTTCCAGGAAGGCCTCCAAGGATAAATATGAAGTGCTGTCTTTGTTATAGCTCTTGATAACAGCCCTCACTGTGATAATAAAGGAAAGGGGGTTAATTTTAAGGGAATGAGAAAAGCCTTATACAATGTTTACATCTACACGAAATAGTTTTCTTTGAGCTAGCCTTGGGAAACTTAAGCCAAACCTAAACTACCAGCTAAACAGGCCTCCTCACACTCCTGCCAGGCAGACTGGTCTTAAAGTGATTACATTAGCCTGGAAACTCCATGATGACTATGGGGAGAGAAATTCATGTGTATAAATGGCCACATATATTGACATGCTTGCATATGTAAATGCCTAAGTTAATTGTTGCTTATTCGTGTATGATTTTTGCATACATCACTCACAAGTAATTTACTTAAAAAGCTGTACCGCCTTGGTGGAAACAAGAATCATTGCTGAGTATTAGTTCTTGTGTTTATTTATTACACTGCTTTTATTTAGTTACTGCTAGATAAAACTAGGAACTCTTAGACCAGAGACCCGTTATTTGAGAACAGGGATCCATTTTCTATTTAACAATATGTTTGCCTTGGAATTTTAGGCTCCTGGGTGTGAGATTTTTGAACTATACCTCTTCCTTTTGTATATTTTCTCTAGAGCACAAGCTCTAGAGATATGGACTTCTCATCTCAAGATTGTACTGTCTTCTTGGCTACTTGCTTCCAGAGGCAAGTTTCAGGGCTCTTTGGGTTTTAAAGTATCCAGACTGTCAGTTAACATGAACACACTGCTATATTCAAAATAGATAACCAGCAAGGACCTACTGGATAGCACAGGGAACTCTGTTTAATATCCTATAATAACCTAAATGGGAAAACAATTTGAAAAAGAATAGATATGTGTGTATATAACAGATCACTTTGCTATACACCTGAAACTAACACATTAGCTATGCTCCAATATAAAACAAAAACTTAAAAACAAAACAAAAACCAAACTCAAGGGAAAACTTAACTAAACAATTTAATAAAAAAAAGTAACCAGACTGTAAAAAAAATCCATATCAATACAATAGCATTAGGAAGATTGTGACATCACTTTGCCAACCAATGTCTGTATAGCCAAAGCTATGGTTTCTTCAGTAGTCAGGTATGGACATGAGAGTTGGACCATAAAGATGGCTGAGTACTGAATAACTGATGCTTAAAAGAAATCAACCCTGAATATTCATTGGAAAGACTGATGCTGAAGCTGAAGCTCCAATATTTTGGCCACCCGATGCAAAGAACTGACTCACTGAAAAAGACCCTGATGCTGGGAAAGGTTGAAGGCAGGAAGAGAAGGGAATGATAGAGGATAAAATGGTTGGACGGCATCACCAACTCAAGGGGCATGCATTTGAGCACTCAGGGAGATAGTGAAGGACAGGGAAGCCTGGTGTGCTACAGTTTATGGGGTTGCAAAGAGTTGGACACAGCTTAATGACTGAACAACAACAATGAACAACATTGACTGTATTGAGCACAAAAGAAGAGTTTGCAAACCAAGCGTCTTCAAATCCAAAACTAACATGAAGTCCAGAAGCATGACATCACAGAATGGCTCATAAGTGAGGATGAGGAAGTTGTTAAACTTTTACAATGACTGGTTATTACTGTGGGGGTTTCCAGATGGAAGGGGGCTAATTATCTTGCACCATTTTAGAATAATTATGTTTCCTTTAAGAGGTATTTTCAAGAAATAACCTAAGTTAAGTTTTGCTTATGTTCATGAATTAAGCAAGATTTAGTTTTCCTTACATGGTTTACATGGTTCGGTCCGTCTGAGGGATTTTTGAGCTTTCTATTTTATTTTAACAACATTGAGCTGCCTTGGCTAGAGTACCACTGCTGCCACTGATTAGATTTCTAGTCATTTAAGGTCCACTTTTATCAGCTGTCAGAAACTTCTTGAGCTACACAGAGACTACTGGAGTTACACGGACCGTCCTTGACGTTGACCACTCAGCCTGTGTGGACTCACGGCTAGGGTGGGTGCGCACACACCCCTCTATCTTTCAGGGATTCTACTGCGTCCTGTTTCCTCCTGGACACTGGGAGGGTTTTCCCAGGCATCTCTACTCTGGGCCCTGGAAGGGATGCTCCCTCTTAGGACATCCTGGGTTTCAGCAGGAGTGTCATTTCTGAGACTTTTTCCCTAGGAGAAACCAGGACCCACCCATTTGTCACTGGAAGTGATCTTTCCTTCTCACACTTTCACCTGTTTGTTAAAAATCCACACATTTTCGTCTTGGAACCAGATTTACTGTTTAAAAATCCACACATTTTCGTCTTGGAACCAGATTTACCTGAAACTGGACGGAAAGAGAACACACATGCAGACAAACAAAACTTCTAACTAGACAAGACAGATTCTTGCATCATCATGAGGCTTGGTTTACAATAGCATCAATATTAGAATATTTTGCCCAGAAACCTTTTTATGAAGGATTCCTTTACTCCAGAAAGAAAAAGAGAAGATTGTCTAGAACTACCATTCAATGTTGGATTAAATACTAGAGTATTTTAAGTCAAATTAAAAAAAAAACAACTCCACAAATATCTAGACTTGTTGATTTTTAATCTTCCCTACTTGTTATATTTTAAAAGTACAGCTATTTTTAAATGGAATTAAATTTCTCATACTTTTTTTTTTACACCTCACGTGATCTCTTTTTTAACAAATCATAGAACTTCACTGCATGCTATAAAGGAATTCCAATACCAGAAGCACTTCAAAAATGGATTCAAATTCAAGGAACACATAATTTTCACATTTGGAGTAAAAAGGCTCAGTTGAGAACATCCCTGTGAATATTAAAAACTATGTTGAAAATAATTTTCAGACAACACGGATAACAGAGGTGCCACAACTGAGTGTCTCTATTTCCTTTTTCTAGTACCAATACTATAATATTAAACCTTGTCAGTGTTTATATTCACCGAGGTTTGCTTACAGCAGAAAGCAGAGATGAAGAGAAATCCATAACCCTATATTAGCAGCACTATTTCCTCCACTGTTGCAAATACTTTAGATATATACCAATGTCTTTCAACTCTAAAAGGTAAGAAGAATTATAATCTAGGAAGGTTAGATGTAACCTAATGATATATACTTGTATCATTAATCCAGTCTCTAAACTAGAGACTGATGATCCAAACAGACTAATGATCCAACTCTGTTTATTCTACACAATACATTTCAAACAGAATAACTGGGCATCTAGTATTAAAATACTGGTATAAAATCAGCATTTGCCCCTTTTGGGAAATCCTCTCAAAACATCAAGGAAGATCAGAAATAAAAATGTAAATGTGGACTCAGTGAAACAAGGAGAAAGCTGAATATATGAGCCACAAGATAAGAGGAATGGCTGCCCTAGGTAGTTGAAACCAAACAGAAAAGCAGAAGGAGCAAATTTGGAATATACATCTGTATTTGCAGAGCTCAGACAGAATCAGCACATTATACTTCTACAGGTGGGGAGCATCCCCAGGGGCCCAAGAGAGAGCTCTCCTCTTCAAAAGTAGAAATGAGATGCTTAGGTTTCAGGGAAGACCTTTCCTAGACCTATTTTAATTCTTTAAATCAGAGGTTGGAGGGTGAATAAGGTTTTCCACAGATAAGCTAAATGTGATGGAATTAGTCTCTCTAAGTGTCAGGGGAAAGAAAGAGGCTTTGCCTAGAAAACAATCTTCCACCACCATCTCTTTTGACAGGGAAAAATGAAAGACCGAAATAACTAACATGCCTAAATATGCATAAAAAGAAAATGTCTCCCAGGTTTGAATACTGCCTTACTGTAATCTCCTATATCCTGCCTCCTAAAAAAATAAAATTGCTTTAAGAAAATATCACTTCCTAAAAATAAGAGAGGTGAAAAGATCTAGTGTAGGAAATCCCTCCATCCCCTCAAAATTATTAGGCCATTAAGAAAAAAGAAGACAAAACAACAATTAGAAAAAAAAGGCCCAGAGAGAAAAGTTGGGAGTCTTAGACTTATTTTAGTAACTGTATCTGGGCTGTCTTAGCTTTTCCTCTGCCATTAGACTATAGAATAACCAATGACTCAAGAAGTTCCTTATTCAGGATTTTATCTTTAAAATGCTTTTGGCATAGTGCTTCAATTCAGGAAATGATCTCATTTGGCAAGTTTTGGAGCATTTACAATTCTGTACATCTTTCTCATATTTTACAAAACTTTGCAAATTTTGATGTGCGTACCTGAAAGCAAGATGTTATCCAGGGGAGTTGTAGATGATTTATTTCTCAGTAATACAAATATGATGTGGTTCAGGGGAGTTCCTGACCTATTACTGTAGAATAAAGTTTATGTCAGCATTTCCCATTTATATGTGTATGTATCTAAAGATATAAGTATAGATAACAGATGTGTATCTGAAGCCTGGGTACCTCTAGAGATATTCAGGATATGATTAAGGGGAAACCCAAGTCCCAGTAGGAATCTTTTCTAGTGACGCTTGGGTGTAGGTTAAGAGGATATAACTTCTGCTCTTTTGGTTACTTAGGTTAAGAGGATAAAACTTCTGCTATTTCTGTAAGTAGCAAAGATTCTCCATGGTATAGCAAGGAGCATTTGCTATATTAAGAATCAAATGTGTGAAAGTTCCAGTTTAGTTCCAGCGTCTCCACTAAACTTCCTTCCATTATTGAAAGCACCCTAAGCCTCTTGGTTGGTTCTGTTCTAGCCAGCACTCCGTGCTGCTGTTAACACTCTTCCTTGGCCACCCTCTTCCCTTACCTGTTCAGGACAACCACATGATTTTTACCTCTGTCAGAAAGAAACTGTTCACACCCTACATTAACCTTGAGAGGCTTTCCTGGAGATCCATGCCTTAAATTTTGATAGTTCATATTTAAAGAGAAAAAATAAAGACTGTCAAGTAGGCTACATTGTTCCAGATCTAAATTCACACTTGAAATAATATGTCTTTCCCCCAATTAAATAGGTTCAGAAAGCACAGTTGTTTTTGCCTGAACCTACTAACTAGCAAAATAGAAAAGGACAGATATTTCTACTAATAGTGGCTATAATTTTAAGTTTGTCCATAATTTTGTAACATTTAGGGGAAAAGAGAAGCTTCTTGACCTCTACGGAAATCACTCTAAAATCAGACATCGAGGAGATATTGAGATGCGTTTCCACTGGAATAGTGATTGATTACTGGGAGCACCTTGACAGGCTGGTTCTGGCTTGAGGTCTTTCCTGAGGTGCAATGAAGCTGTCAGCTGGGAATGTAGTTGTTTGAAGACTTCCAGACTCATGTGGTTTTGGCAGGCTTCAGTTCCTGTCTGGCCATAGGCTGGAGGCCTCTTTTTCTCGCCACATGGGCCTCTCCATAGGCTGCCTGGGTGTCCTGAAGTCATGGCAGCTGGCTTCCCGAGAGTGAGATATCCAAGAGACAGAGAGAAAGAAATCTAAGATGGAATCTACAGGCTTTGATAATCTAATATTAGAAGGTGTTACTCACCTAATATCAGAAGGTGTTACTGAGCCCAAGCTCATACTGCTTGTCACAAAACAGGCCAATAAACTGAGAGATAAGCTGTCGAGCCAAGGAAGAGCTGCTTTATTTGGAAAGCCAGAAGACTGAGAAGATGGTGGACTCATGTCTCAAGAACTCTTACCTGAATTACAACTCAGGCTTCTTTGATACTAAGAGGGAAAGGGGGGTAGCTGGTCCTTGCAAACTTCTTTGTGGTCAGAAGCGTTTGTTCTTGAGTCTGTCCATGTAGGGCAGGTCACCATGTTCCTGTAACTTCTCTAAGAAGAAAAATATCATTCCCTGTTCTACAACTTTGTATCTCTATGTGACTGGGAAAGCGTTACACTTTTACAAGTCAGAGCTTTCAGGATGAGTTCTCCTATATATTTAAGACTATAAGCAACATTTCTAACTTGTAGCCAAGGCTACAGAATACCAAGATTAAAGTAAAAGAAACAGATCCAATATGGAGTAAGATTTGTTCTTCTCTATTATAATACCAAGGGACATGCCATCACTTCTGCCATGTGTGTGGTAAGTGACCATTTAATATATATATATATATTTCACAATACAGTTACAATATGCTTGAAAATAGTAAAATGTAGTAAAAAATATTTAGAAAGTGATGTTTTCAGTATTCCTCACCTTTGTACCATAATTTAATTAACTGTATACAATTTCTTTTTTAAGAGCAGTTACTTTAGTTATTTATTTGTTGCTGTCTGGGCCGTCGTCGGGCTCCTCCCAGGGTGGTGTGCAGGCGTCTGACTGCAGTGGCTTCTCTGGTTGGGGAGCACAGGCTCCAGGCACATGGGCTTCAGTAGCTGTGGTGCACGGGCGTAGCTGCTCTGCGGTAGGTGGGATCCTCCCAGCTCAGGGATCAAACCTGTGTTTCCTGCATTGGCAGGCCAATTCTTTACCACTGAGCCACCAGGGAAGCCCTTACAATTTCCTTTTTAACAACGGCTGTTTAACAACTAACTTACAAAATTTCTAAAAATTTAACAACTCCCGTGAGGTGGTGTGAACCCATCCCACACACCCCAAATTCTTTTCTAGAGTGGGCACTCTCGGTTCCAGGTCAGTTTTGATAGGTTCCTATTGTCTTTGGTTTGCTTTTTTAAATGTCTGATTTCTGCCAACATAACGGAAGTCAACGTGAGATTTCTGAATGAGGTCAGGCTTCAGTATCAGGAAATGTACGTAGGGCCCGATGCCTTATGAGCGTCAGAATAGCTAGAGATGAATCTCTGTTTTGCAATCTCCCAGCTTGGCAATGTTAGACAGGTTACTTAATGTTTTCTGAGCCTGAACCCTCGTCTGGAGTTTAGGGTTAAACACACACTCACACACACAAACACACCCCAGCAAACAGGTCTATCCTCCCACTGGTATTGTAAGCACGAACTGAGGCAATGCCGGCGGTCTCCCTTCTAAGTAATGAGGCTTTTATTCATTATCCTGTGTAATACTGACAATAGCTCTATTTAGCAGGGATTAATAACTCTGCTCTATACCAAGAGTCACAGGGGTTAAGTGACTCGCCCAAGGTCACTTAACTAATGAAGCTGCTCCATAAATACAAAGTCATGATGACAGTGTTGGTTCAAAAACAATAACCTTCCCTGAGAACTGAAATCAATGGACAGACTTTAATTATATAGGGAAAAAGTTACTGCGAGGCTTAAATACCAACAAAGCTTTTTCAGCATCCTCCCTTTATCAGTGAGGTCCCTTGGGCAGATAGAAACTCAGGCTTAATTAAATGAAAAATCCTACACCAGCAAATACTGTCCATGCTGCTCCTCATTTAGCCATTGCGATGAGTGATGAGATCTCTTCTGTGTTCACCCCACAGGTGATGGGAGATTACAGGCCAGAGGTCTCTGGATGTCACAACCTCCCCAATTACATGACAGATAAATTTCCATTGACACTCTACTGGGGACAGGATCTGTTGTTATTTCAAGCTCACTGAATTTCAAACGGAAAAGAGTGTGTTAACCTAGAGAGATGGGATGGAGTGGGGGGTGGTGGGAGGGGAGATTCAAGAGGGAGGGGAAATACATATAAATATGGCTGGTTCATGTTGACATATGGCAGAAACCAGGATAATATTGTAAAGCAATTATCCTCCAACTAAAAATAAATAAAATTAAAAAAATATAGTGTAGGAAGGGGTGTTTTCTAGCAAAAAAAAAAGGTGGACTTACGTGGTGTGTGCCACATGAGAGACAATTGAGCAAATGAGAGAGGCCTCTCCAGTGTCTACTAGGTGGGTCCTCGTTATGAGAAGTTAGCCTCACGTTAGTGATAAATCTGGGAATGTGGGAGCACCGGGAACGTACCTCTTAAGTACAATTGTTATATACCTATAAACAAGCCCCCCCCAAAAAAAAGCTTTGTTTTTTAGTTGCAGCCTAGAAATGATTCTAGAATCCATGGAAACAGAATAACAAGGCATAGAGTCAAATGAAAAAGAGCTAGGGTATCAGAAGAGCTAAAGAGCCTACATAAACACATCCAAAACAGCTTTTCTTGAACTTTCCATACACAAAGGGGCAAATTACCAATGACATTTGACATCCAAATATTCCTCATGACAGTGTTTTCAGATGAACTGAAAGTCTCAAATCATTCTTTTCTTCCAAAGTTCGTATTGTCACTTAGCAATCTAGACAGTGTAGTAGATGAAGAAACATACAACTAGATCAGAGAAACAGAATAGAAAGCTCAGAAATAGACTCATATAAATAGTCACAGATTTTTGACAGGGAAGCAAAGGCAACAGCATGAAGCAAAGATAGACTTTTTAACAAATGGTGCTAAAACAACTGGACATCCACAGGCAAAAAAAAAAAAAAAAGAATCTGGACACACATACTTTACATCTTTCACAAATAGGTCAAACCTAACTATAAAACTCCCAGAGGGTAATATAGGAGAAAGCCTAGATGATCTCAGATGTGGCAATAACTTCTTAGATACAAGACCAAAATATGATTCATGAAAGAAATAATTGATAAGCTAGACTTCATTAAAATTAAAAATGTCTGCTCTGTGAAAGGCAATGTCAAGGAAGCCACAGACTTGGAGAAAATATTTGCAAAAAACATCTGATAAAGGACTGCTATCCAAAATATACAAAGAACACTTAAAATTCAAGGAGAAGAAGCAAACAATCGGATTTTAAAATGAGTCAAAAACCTTAAGAGACACCTCACCAAAGAAGACATACAGACAGCAAATAAGCATATGAAAAGATGCTCCACATCCTATATCAACAGGGAAATGCAAATTAAATTAACCATGAGATACCAACATATGTCTATTAGAACAGCTGAAATCCAAAACACTGGTAATATCAAATTCTGGAAAAGATGTGGAGTGAGAAGACCTCTCTTTCACTGCTAATGGAAATGCAAACTGGTCCAGCCACTTTGGAAGGCAATGTCTCTGTTTCCTAAAATACCAAACTTACTTTTACCACGTGATCCAATTGTGCTGCTTGGTATTTACCCAGAGTAGTTGACAACTTTGCTGTTAGTGTTGTTCAGTTGCTGAGTCATGTCTAATTCTTTTGTGACTCCCAAGACTGAAGCCCACCATGTTTCTCTGTCCATGAGATTCTCCAGGCAAGAATACTGGAGTGGGTTGCCATTTCCTCCTTCAGGGGATCTTCCCAACCCAGGGATTGAACCGGCATCTCTTGTGCCTCCTGCTTGGCAGGTAGATTCTTTACCACTGAGCCACTTGGGAAGC